>NW_027598479.1:0-43688 GCF_964194155.1 Cetorhinus maximus
AACAAATCAGAGCCTGGCAGAGCCAGACAGAGCCTAGTAGAGGTAAACAGATCCAAACAGAGCCTGGCAGCACCAAAGAGAGTCAAAGAGAGCCAAACAGAGCCAAAGAGAGCCAAAGGGAGCCAAACAGAGCCAATCAGAGACAAGCAGAGCCAAGCAGATCTAAACAGAGCCGGACGGAGCCATACAGAGCCAAACAGAGCCAAATAGAGCCTGGTAGAGCCAAACATAGCCAAACAGAGCCAAACAAATGCTGGCAGCCCAAACAGAGCTGAACAGGTCCAAACAGAGCCTGGCAAAGCCAAACAGAGCTAAACATAGCCAAAGAAAGCGAAACAGATTCTGGCAGATCGAAACAGAGCCAAACAGAGCCTGGCAAAGCCAAACAGAGCCAAACAGGGCCTGGCAGAGCCATACAGATCTGGGCAGAGCCACACAGAGCCAAACAGGGCCATTCAGCACCAAACATAGCCAGAAAGAGCAAAACAGAGCCAAACAGAGCCTGGCAGAACCAAACAGAGCCAAAAAGAGCAGACAGAGCATAACAGAGCATAATAGAGCCATACATAGCTTGGCTGGGCCAGATGCAGCCAAACAGATCCAAAAAGAGCCAAATAGAGCCCAACAGAGCCAAGTAGAGCCAAACATAGCCAAATAGAGCCAAACAGACTCTAGCAGGCCAAATAAAGCTGAACAGATCCAAACAGAGCCTGGCAGAGCTATACAGAGCCAAACAGAGCCTGGCAGCACCACACAGAGTCAAAGAGAGCCATAAGGAGCCAAAGAGAGCCAAAGGGAGCCAAAGAGATCCAATCAGTGCCTGGCAGAGCCAGACAGATCCAAACAGAGCCTGGCGGAGCTATACAGAGCCAAACAGAGCCAATCACATGCTAGCAGGCAAAACAGAGCTGAACAGGTCCAAACAGAGCCTTGCAAAGCCAAACAGAGCCAAACATAGCCAAAGAGAGCCAAATATATCCTGGCAGATCGAAACAGAGCCAAACAGAGCCTGGGAGAGCCAAATGGTGCCAAACATAGCCACAGAGAGCCAAATAGATCCTGGCAGACCCAAACAGAGCCCAAGAGAGCCTGGCAAAGCCAAACAGAGCCAAACAGAGCCAACCAGAGCCCGGCAGAGCCAAACAGAGCTAAACAGATTCAAATAGTGCCTGGCAAAGACAGACGGGGTCAAACATAACCAAAGAGAGCCTGGCAGAGCCAGACAGAGCCTGGCAGTATCAAACAGAGTCACAGAGAGCAATAAAGAGCCACAGAGAGCCAAGGGGAGACAAACAGAGCCATCAGTGCCTGGCAGAGCCAAAAAGATCCAAACATAGCCTGGTGGAGCTATACAGAGCCAGACTGAGCCAAATAGAGCCTGGTCGAGCCACACATAGCCAGACAGACCCAAACAAAGGCTGGCAGACCAAACAGAGCTGAACAGGTCCAAACAGAGCCTGGCAAAGCCAAACAGAGCCAAAGATAGCCAAAGAGAGCCAAACAGATCCTGGCAGATTGAAACAGAGCCAAACAGAGCCTGGCAAAGCCAAGCAGGGCCTGGCAGAACCAAACAGAACTGGGCAGAGCCACACAGAGCCAAACAGAGCCATTCAGCGCCAAACATAGCCAGAAAGAGCGAAACAGAGCCTGGCAGAACCAAACAGAGCCTAAAATAGCCAAACAGAGCATAGCAGAGGATAATCGAGCCAAACATAGCCTGGCAAAGCCAAACAGAACCAAACAGAGCCAAACAGGGCCAAACGGAGTCCAGCAGAGCCAAACAGAACCAAACAGAGCTGAGCGGAGCCAAACAGAACCAAAGAGAATCTGGCAGGGCCACACAGAGCCATAGTGAGGCAAACAGAGCCAAACAGAGCTTCGCAGAGCCAAACAGAGCCTGGCAGGGCCAAACAGAGCCAAAGAGAGGAAAACAGGGCCAAAGAGATCCTGGCATTTTGAAACAGAGCCTGGCAAATGCAAACAGAACCAAACAGAGCCCGACAGAGCCAAACAGCGCCAAACAAATTCAAATAGTGCATGGCAAAGAGGAACGGGGCCATAAATAACCAAACAGAGCCTGGCAGTGCCAGACAGAGCCTAGCAGAGCTAAACAGATCCAAGCAGAGCCTGGCAGCACCAAAGAGAGCCAAAGAGAGCCAAACAGAGCCGAAGAGAGCCAAACAGATCCTGGCAGATCCAAACAGAGCTCAAGAGAGCCTGGCAAAGCCAAACAGCGCCAAACAGAGCCAAACAGAGCCCAGCAGAGCCAAACAGTGACAAATAGATCCTGGCAGGGTAAAACAGAGCCAAAGAGAGGCAAACAGAGCCAAAGAGATCTTGGCAGATCCAAACAGAGCCTGGCAGAGCCAAACAGAGCCAAACATATCCTGGCAGGGCCAAACAGAGCCAAACAGAGCCCCGGCAGAGCCTGGCAGATCCAAACAGAGCCAAACAGATCCATTCAGCGCCAATCATAGCCAGAAAGAACAAAACAGAGCCAAACAGAGCCTGGCAGAACCGAACAGAGCCAAAGAGAGCCAAAGAGAGTATTACAGAGCATAATAGAGCCAAACATAGCCTGGCAAAGCCAAACAGAGCCAAACAGATTCAAATAGAGCCTGGCAGAGCTTTGCAGAGCCAAACAGAGCCTGGCAGCACCAAACAGAGTCACAGGGAGCCATAAAGTGCCAAAAAGAGCCAAAGTGAGCCAAACAGAGCCAATCAGTCCCTGGCAGAGCCAAACAGATCCGCGCATAGCCAAAGGGAGCCAAACATATCCTGGCAGATTGAAACAGAGCTAAACAGAGCCTGGGAGAGCCAAATGCAGCCAAACATAGCCAAAGAGAGCCAAACAGATCGTGGCAAATCCAAACAGAGCCCAAGAGAGCCTGGCAAAGCCAAACAGCGCCAAACAGAGCCAAACATAGCCCAGCAGAGCCAAACAGAGCCAAAGAGATACTGGCAGGGCCAAACAGATCCAAAGAGAGGAAGACAGAGCCAAATAGATCCTTGCAGGGCCAAACAGAGCCAAAGAGAGGCAGACAGAGCCAAAGAGATCCTGGCAGATCCAGCAGAGCCTGGCAGAGCCAAACAGAGCTAAATAGATCCTGGCAGGGCCAAACAGATCCAAAGAGAGGCAAACAGAGCCAAAGAGATCCCGGCAGATCCAAACAGAGCCTGGCAGAACCAAAGAGAGTCAAAGAGAGCCAAACAGAGCCAAAGAGAGCCAAAGGGAGCTAAACAGAGCCAATCAGAGACTAGTCGAGCCATGCAGATCTAAACAGAGCCTGGCGGAGCCATACAGAGACAAAAAGAGCCAAATAGAGCCTGATAGAGCCAAACATAGCCAAATAGAGCCAAACAGGCTCTAGCAGGCCAACTAAAGCCGAACAGATCCAAACAGCACCTGGCAGAGCTATACAGAGCCAAACAGAGCCTGGCAGCACCAAACAGAGTTACAGAGAGCCATAAAGCGCCAAAGAGAGCCAAAGGGAGCCTAACAGAGCCAATCAGTGCCAGGCAGAGCTAAACAGATCCAAACAGAGCCTGGCGGGGCTGTACAGAGCCAATCTGAGCCAAATAGAGCCTGGTAGAGCCAAACATAGCCAAACAGAGCCAAACAAAAGCTGGCAGCCTAAACAGAGCCGAACAGGCGCAAACAGAGCCTGGCAAAGCCAAACAGAGCCAAACAGGGCCTGGCAGAACCAAACAGATCTGGGCAGAGCCAAACGGAGCCAAACAGAGCCATTCAGTACCAAACAGAGCCAGAAAGAGCAAAACAGAGCCAAACAGAGCCTGGCAGAACCGAACAGAGCCAAGAAGAGCCAAACAGAGCATAACAAAGCATAATAGAGCCAAACAGAGCCTGGCAAAGCCAAACAGAGCCAAACAGAGCCCGGCAGAGCCATACAGAGCCAAACAGATTCAAATATTGCCTGGCAAAGACAGACGGGGCCAAACATAACCAAACAAATCCTAGCTGAGCCAAACAGAGCCTGGCTGAGCTAAACAGAACCAAACAGTGCCTGGCAGCACAAAACAGAGTCAAAGAGAGCCAAATAGAGCCAAAGAGAGCCAAACAGAGCCTGGCAGAGCTATACTGAGCCAATCAGATACAAACAAATGCTAGCAGGCAAAACAGAGCTGAACAGGTCCAAGTAGAGCCTGGCAAAGCCAAACAGAGCTAAACATAGCCAAAGAGAGCCAAACATATCCTGGCAGATCGAAACAGAGCCAAACAGAGCCTGGGAGAGCCAAATGGAGCCATACATAGCCAAAGAGAGCCACACAGATCCTAGCAGATCCAAACAGAGCCCAATAGAGCCTTGCAAAGCCAAACAGAGCCAAACAGAGCCCAGCAGAGCCAAACAGAGCCAAGAAGATCCTGGCAGGCCACACAGAGCCAAAGAGAGGAAAACAGAGCCAAACATATCCTGGCAGGGCCAAACAGAGCCAAAGAGAGGCAGACAGACCAAAAGAGATCCTGGCAGATCCAAACAGAGCCTGGCAAAGCCAAACAGAGCCAAACAGAGCCCGGCAAAGTCAAAGGAAGCCAAACAGATTCAAATAGTGCCTGGCAAAGACAGACAGGGCCAAACATAACCAAACAGAGCCTGGCAGAGCCAGACAGAGCCTAGCAGATCTAAACAGATCCAAACAGAGCCTGGCAGCACCAAAGAGAGCCAAAGGGAGCCAAACAGAGCCGCACAGTGCCTGGCAGAGCCAAGCAGATCCAAATAGAGCCTGGTAGAGCTAAACATAACCAGACAGAGCCAAACAAATGCTTGCGGGCCAAACAGGGCCGACCAGGTCCAAACAGAGCCTGGCAAAGCCAAACAGAGCGACACATAGCCAAAGAGAGCCATACAGAGCCTGGCAATGCCAAACAGAGCCAAACAGGGCCATTCAGCACCAAACATAGCCAGAAAGAGCAAAACAGAGCCAAACAGAGCCCGGCAGAGCCAAACAGAGCCAAACAGATTCAAATAGAGCCTGGCAGAGCTATACAGAGCCAAACTGAGACTGCCAGCACCACATGGAGTCACAGGGAGCCATAAAGAGCCAAAGAGAGCCAAACGGAGCCAAACAGATCCAAACAGAGCCTGGCAAAGCCAAACAGAGTCAAACATAGCCATAGAGAGCCAAACATATCCTGGAAGATCAAAACAGAGCCAAACTAGCCTGGGAGAGCTAAATGGAGCCAAAGAGAGCCAAACAGATCCTGGCAGATCCAGACAGAGCCCAAGAGAGCCTGGCAAAGCCAAACAGAGCCAAACAGAGCCCAGCAGAGTCAAACAGAGCCAAACAGATCATGGCAGATCCAAACAGAGCCTGGCAAAGCCAAACAGAGCCTGGCAGTGCCAAACAGAGCCACACAGATTCAAATAGTGCCTGGCATAGACAGACGGGGCCAAACATTACCAGACGGAGCCTGGCAGAGCCAGACAGAGCCTAGCAGAGCTGCGCAGATCCAAATAGGGCCTGGCAGCACCAAAGAGAGTCCACGAGAGCCAAACTGAGCCAAAGATAGCCAAAGGGAGCCAAAAAGAGCCAATCAGAGTCTAGCAGAGCGAAGCAGATCTAAACAGAGCCTGGCGGAGCCAATCAGAGCAAAACAGAGCCAAACAGAGCCTGGTAGAGCCAAACATAGCAAAATAGAGCCAAACAGACGCTAGGAGGCCAAATAAAGCTGAAAAGATCCTAACAGAGCCTGGCAGAGCTATACAGAGCCAAACAGAGCCTGGCAGCACCAAATAGAGTTACAGAGAGCCATAAAGCGCCAAAGAGAGCCAAAGGGAGCCTAATAGAGCCAAGCAGTGCCTGGCAGAGCCAAAAAGATCCAAACAGAGCCTGGCGGAGCTGTACAGATCCAAACTGAGCCAAATAGAGCCTGGTAGAGCCAAACATAGCCAAACAGAGCCAAACAAATGCTGGCAGCCTAAACAGAGCCGAACTGGTCCAAACAGAGCCTGGCAAAGCCAAAGAGAGCCATACATAGCCAAAGAGAGCCAAACAGAACCTGGCAGATCGAAACAGAGCCAAACAGAGCCTGGCAAAGCCAAACAGAGCCAAACAGGGTCTGGCAGAACCAAACAGATCTGGGCAGAGCCATATAGAGCCAAACAGAGCCATTCAGTAAAAAACATAGCCAGAAAGAGCAAAACAGAGCCAAACAGAGCCTGGCAGAACCGAACAGAGCCCAATAGAGCCTTGCAAAGCCAAACAGAGCCAAACGGAACCTGGCAGGGCCAAACAGAGCCAAACAGAGCCTGACAGAGTCAATAAGAGCCAAACATATCCTGGCAGGGGCAAACAGAGCCAAAGAGGGGCAGACAGAGCCAATGAGATCCTGGCAGATCCAAACAGAGCCGAACAGAGCCTGGCAAAGCCAAATAGAGCCAAACAGAGCCCGGCAGAGCCAAAGAAAGCAAACGGATTGAAATAGTGCCTGGCAAAGACAGACAGGGCCAAACATAACCAAACAGAGCCTGGCAGAGCCAGACAGAGCCTAGCAGAGCTAAGCAGATCCAAACACAGCCTGGCAGCACCAAAGAGAGTCAAAGGAGCTAAACAGAGCCAAAGAGAGCAAAAGGTAGCCAAACAGAGGTAATGCGAGACTAGCAGAGCCATGCAGATCTAGACAGACTATGGCAGAGCCATACAGAGCCAAACAGAGCCAAATAGAACCTGATAGAGCCAGCCATAGCCAAATAGAGCCAAACAGACCCCAGCAGGCCAAATAAAGCCGAACAGATCCAAATATAGCCAAAGAGAGCCAAACATATCCTGGCAGATCGAAACAGAGCCAAACAGAGCCTGGGAGAGCCAAATGCAGCCAAACATAACCAAAAAGAGCCAAACAGATCCTTGCAGATCCAGACAGAGCCCAAGAGAGCCTGGCAAAGCCAAACAGAGTCAAACAGAGCCAAACAAAGCCCAGCAGACCCAAACAGAGCCAAACAGATACTGGCAGGGACACACAGAGCCAAAGAGAGGCAAACAGATCCAAACAGAGCCTGGCAGAGCCAAACAGAGTCAAACATATCCTGGTAGGGCAAAACAGAGCCAAAGAGAGGCAAACAGAGCCAAAGAGATCCTGGCAGATCCAAACAGAGCCTGGCAGTTCCAAACAGAGCCAAACCGCGCCCGGCAGAGCCAAACAGAGCCAAACAGATTCAAATAGTGCCTGGCAAAGACAGACGGGGCCAAACATAACCAGACAGAGCCAGAAAGAGCCAGACAGAGCCTAGCAGAGCTAAACAGATCCAAACAGAGCCTGGCAGCACCAAAGAGAGTCCACGAGAGCCAAACAGTGCCAATGAGAGCCAAAGTGAGCCGAACAGAGCCAATCAGAGTCTAGCAGAGCCAAGCAGATCTAGACAGAGCCTGGTGGAGCCAGACAGAACCAAACTGAGCCAAATAGAGTTTGGTAGAGCCAAACATAGCCAAACATAGCCAAACAAATGCTGACAGCCTAAACAGAGCTGAACAGGTCCAAACAGAGCCTGGCAAAGCCATAGAGAGGAAAATATAGCCAAAGAGAGCCAAACAGAACCTGGCAGATCGAACCAAAGCCAAATGGAGCCTGGCAAAGCCAAACAGGGCCTGGCAGAACCAAACAGATTGGGGCAGAGCCATATAGAGCCAAACAGAGCCATTCAGTACGAAACATAGCCAGAAAGAGCAAAACAGAGCCAAACAGAGCCTGGCAGAACCGAACAGAGCCAAAAAGAGCCAAACAGAGCATAACAGAGCATAATAGAGCCAAACAGAGGCTGGCAAAGACAAACAGAGCCAAACAGAGCCCGGCAGAGCCATACAGAGCCAAACAGATTCAAATATTGCCTGGCAAAGACAGACAGGGCCAAACATAACCAAACAGATCCTGGCAGCACCAAACAGAGCCTGGCTGAGCTAAACAGATCCAAACAGTGCCTGGCAGGACCAAACAGAGTCAAAGAGAGCCAAACAGAGCCAAAGAGAGCCAAAGGGAGCCAAACAGAGACAATCAGAGACTAGCAGAGCCAGGCAGATCCAAACAAAGCTTGGCAGAGCTATACAGAGCCAAACAGAGCGTTGCAGCACCAAGCAGAGTCAAAGAGAGCCAAACAGAGCCAAAGAGAGCCAAAGGAAGCCAAACAGAACCAAACAGAGCCTGGCAGAGCTATATAGAGCCAAACAGATCCAAACAAATGCTAACAGGCAAAACAGAGCCGAACAGGTCCAAATAGAGCGTGGCAAAGCCAAACAGAGCTAAACATAGCCAACGAGAGCCAAACATATCCTGGCAGATCGAAACAGAGGCAAACAGAGCCTGGGAGAGCCAGATGGAGCCAAACATAGCAAAAGAGAGCCAAACAGATCCTGGCAGATCCAAACAGAGCCCATTAGAGCCAAACAGAGCCAAACAGAGCCAAACACAGCCAAACACAGCCCGGCAGAGCCAAACAGAGCCAAACAGATCCTGGCAGGCCACACAGAGCCAAAGAGAGGCTAACAGAGCCAAACAGAACCTGGCAGAGCCAAAGAGAGCCAGACAGAGCCTGACAGAGCCAAAGAGAGCCAAACATATCCTGGCAGGGCCAAACAGAGCCAAAGAGAGGCAGACAGAGCCAAGGAGATCCTGGCAGATCCAAACAGAGCTGAACAGAGCCTGGCAAAGCCAAACATAATCAAACAGAGCCTGGCAGAGCCAGACAGAGCCTAGCAGAGCTAAGCAGATCCAAACAGTGCCTGGCAGCACCAAACAGAGTCAAAGAGAGCCAAACAGAGCCAAAGAGAGCCAAAGGGAGTCAAACAGAGACAATCAGAGCATAGCAAGGCCAAGAAGATCCAAACAAATCCTGGCAGAGCTAAATAGAGCCAAACAGAGCCTTGCAGCACCAAGCAGAGTCAAAGAGAGCCAAACAGAGCCAAAGAGAGCCAAAGGGAGCCAAACAGCCTGGCAGAGTTTTACAGAGCCAAACAGATCCAAACAAATGCTAGCAGGCAAAACAGATCCTAACAGGTCCAAAGAGAGCGTGGCAAAGCCAAACAGAGCTGAACATAGCCAACGAGAGCTAAACATATCCTGGCGGATCGAAACAGAGCCAAACAGAGCCTGGGAGAGCCAGATGGAGCCAAACATAGCCAAAGAGAGCCAAACAGATCCTGGCAGATACAAACAGAGCCAAACCGCGCCCGGCTGAGCCAAACAGAGCCAAACAGATTCAAATAGTGCCTGGCAAAGACGGACGGGGCCAAACATAACCAGACAGAGCCAGAAAGAGCCAGACAGAGCCTAGCAGAGCTAAACAGATCCAAACAGAGCCTGGCAGCACCAAAGAGAGTCCACGAGAGCCAAACAGTGCCAATGAGAGCCAAAGTGAGCCGAACAGAGCCAATCAGAGTCTAGCAGAGCCAAGCAGATCTAGACAGAGCCTGGTGGAGCCAGACAGAACCAAACTGTGCCAAATAGAGTTTGGTAGAGCCAAACATAGCCAAACAGAGCCAAACAAATGCTGGCAGCCTAAACAGAGCTAAACAGGTCCAAACAGAGCCTGGCAAAGCCAAAGAGAGCCAAACATAGCCAAAGAGAGCTAAACAGAACCTGGCAGATCAAAACAGAGCAAAACAGAGCCTGGCAAAGCCAAACAGGGCCTGGCAGAACCAAACAGACCGGGGCAGAGCCATATAGAGCCAACCAGAGCCATTCAGTACCAAACATAGCCAGAAAGAGCAAAACAGAGCCAAACAGAGCCTGGCAGAACCGAACAGAGCCAAAAAGAGCCAAACAGAGCATAACAGAGCATAATAGAGCCAAACAGAGGCTGTCAAAGCCAAACAGAGCCAAACAGAGCCCGGCAGAGCCATACAGAGCCAAACAGATTCAAATATTGCCTGTCAAAGACAGACAGGGCCAAACATAACCAAACAGATCCTGGCAGCACCAAACAGAGCCTGGCTGAGCTAAACAGATCCAAACAGTGCCTGGCAGCACCAAACAGAGTCAAAGAGAGCCAAACAGAGCCAAAGAGAGCCAAAGGGAGCCAAACAGAGACAATCAGAGACTAGCAGAGCCAAGCAGATCCAAACAAATCCTGGCAGAGCTAAAGAGAGCCAAACAGAGCCTTGCAGCACCAAGCAGAGTCAAAGAGAGCCAAACAGAGCCAAAGAGAGCCAAAGGGAGCCAAACAGAGCCAAACAGAGCCTGGCAGAGTTTTACAGAGCCAAACAGATCCAAACAAATGCTAGCAGGCAAAACAGAGCCTAACAGGTCCAAAGAGAGCGTGGCAAAGCCAAACAGAGCTAAACATAGCCAACAAGAGCTAAACATATCCTGGCGGATCGAAACAGAGCCAAACAGAGCCTGGGAGAGCCAGATGGAGCCAAACCTAGCCAAAGAGAGCCAAACAGATCCTGGCAGATCCAAACAGAGCCCAATAGAACCTTGCAAACCAAACAGAACCAAACAGAGGCAAACAGAGCCCAGCAGAGCCAAACAGAGCCAAACAGATCCTGGCAGGCCACACAGAGCCAAAGAGAGGCTAACAAAGCCAAACAGAACCTGGCAGAGCCAAAGAGAGCCAAACAGAGCCTGACAGAGCCAAAGAGAGCCAAACATATCCTGGCAGGGCCAAACAGAGCCAAAGAGAGGCAGACAGAGCCAAGGAGATCCTGGCAGATCCAAACAGAGCTGAAGAGAGCCTGGCAAAGCCAAACAGAGCCAAACAGAGCCCGGCAGAGCCAAAGAGAGCCAAACAGATTCAAATAGTGCCTGCAAAGACAGACGGGGCCAAACATAACCAAACAGAGCCTGGCAGAGCCAGACAGAGCCTAGCAGAGCTAAACAGATCCAAACAGATCCAAACAGAGCCTGGCAGCACCAAAGAGAGTCAAAGGGAGCAAACAGAGCCAAAGAGAGCCAATCAGAGACGAGCAGATCCATGCAGATCTAAACAGAGTCTGGTAGAGCCAAACAGAGCCAAATAGAGCCAAAAAGACTCTAGCAGGCCAAATAATGCCGAACAGATCCAAACATAGCCAAAGAGAGCCAAACATATCCTGCCTGATCGAAAAAGAGCCAAGCAGAGCCTGGGAGAGCCAAATGGAGCCAAACATAGCCAAAGAGAGCCAAACAGATCCTGGCAGATCCAGACAGAGCCCAAGAGAGCCTGGCAAAGCCAAACAGAGTCAAACAGAGCCAAACAGATCCTGGCAGATCCAAACAGAGTCAAAGAGAGCCATAAAGAGCCAAAGAAAGCCAAATGGAGCCAAAATGAGCCGCACAGTGCCTGGCAGAGCCAAACAGATCCAAATAGAGCCTGGTAGAGCCAGACATAGCCAGACAGAGCCAAACAAATGCTGGCGGGCCAAACAGAGGCGACCAGGTCCAAACAGAGCCTGGCAAAGCCAAACAGAGCAAAACAGGGCCTGGCAGAACCAAACAGATCTGGGCAGAGCAACATAGAGCCAAACAGAGCCATTCAGCGCCAAACATAGCCAGCAAGTGCAAAACAGAGCCAAACCGAGCCCGGCAGAGCCAAACAGAGCCAAACAGATTCAACTAGAGCCTGGCAGAGCTATACAGAGCCAAACTCAGCTGGCAGCACCACACAGAGTTACAGGGAGCCATAAAGAGCCAAAGAGAGCCAAAGGGAGCCAAACAGAGCCAATCAGTGCCTGGCAGACCCAAACAGATCCAAGCAGAGCCTGGCAAAGACAAACAGAGCCAAATATAGCCAAAGAGAGCCAAAAATATACTGGCAGATCGAAACAGAGCCAAACAGAGCCTGGGAGAGTCAAATTGAGCCAAACATAGCCAAAGAGAGCAAAACAGATCCTGGCAGATCCAGACAGAGCCCAAGAGAGCCTGGCAAAGCCAAACAGAGCCAAACAGATACTGGCAAGCCACACAGAGCCAAAGAGAGGCAAACAGAACCAAACAGAACCTGGCAGAGCCAAACAGAGCCAAACAGAGCCTGACAGAGCCGAACAGAGCCAAACATATCCTGGCAAGGCCAAACAGATCCAAAGAGAGGCAGACAGAGCCAAACAGAACCTGGCAGATCCAAACAGAGCCAAACAGAGCCCAACATATCCTGGCAGGGCGAAACAGAGCCAAAGAGAGGCAGACAGAGCCAAAGAGATCCTGGCAGATGCAAACAGAGCCGAACCAAGCCTGGCAAAGACAAATAGAGCCAAACAGAGCCCGGCAGAGCATAATAGAGCATAATAGAGCCTGGCAAAGCCAAACAGAGCCAATCAGAGCCCGGCAGAGCCAAACAGATCCAAACAAATGCTAGCAGGCAAAACAGAGCCGAACAGGTCCAAATAGAGCGTGGCAAAGCCAAACAGAGCCAAACAGAGCCCAGTAGAACCAAACAGAGCCAATCAGAGACGAGCAGAGCCATGCAGATCTAAACAGAGTCTGGCAGAGCCAAACAGAGCCAAACAGATCCTGGTAGGGCCAAACAGAGCCAAAGAGAGGCAAACAGAGCCAAAGAGATCCCGGCAGATCCAAACAGAGCATGGCAAATCCAAACAGAGCCAAACAGAGCCCGGTAGAGCCAAAGAGAGCCAAACAGATTCAAATAGTGCCTGGCAAAGACAGACCGGGCTAAACATTACCAGACAGAGCCTGGCAGAGCCAGACAGAGCGTAGCAGAGCTAAACAGATCCAAGCAGAGCCTGGCAGCACCAAAGAGAGTCCACGAGAGCCAAAGATAGACAAAGAGAGCCTAAGGGAGCCAAACAGAGCCAATCAGAGTCTAGCAGAGCCAAGCAGATCTAAACAGTGCCTGGCAGAGCCATACAGAGCCAAACGGAGCCAAATAGAGCCTGTCAGAGCCAAACATAGCCAAATAGAGCCAAACAGACTCTAGGAGGCCAAATAAAGCCGAACAGAGCCTTGCAGAGCTACACAGAGCCAAACAGAGCCTGGCAGCACCAAACAGAGTCACAGAGAGACATAAAGCGCCAAAGAGAGCCAAAGTGAGCCAAACAGAGCCAATCAGTGCCTGGCAGAGCCAAACAGATCCACACAGAGCCTGGCGGAGCTGTACAGAGCCAAACTGAGCCAAATAGAGCCTGGTAGAGCCAAACATAGCCATACAGAGCCAAACAAATGCTGGCAGCCAAAACAGAGTCGAACAGGTCCAAGCAGAGCCTGGCAAAGCCAACCAGAGCCAAAAATAGCCAAAGAGAGTCAAACAGAACCTGGCAGATCAAAACAGAGCCAAACAGAGCCTGGCAAATCCAAACAGAGCCAAACAGGGCCTGGCAGAACCAAACAGATCTGGGCAGAGCCATATAGAGCCAAACAGAGCCATTCAGTACCAAACATACCCAGAAACAACAAAACAGAGCCAAACAGAGCCTGGCAGAACATAACAGAGCGAAAAAGAGCCAAACAGAGCATAACAGAGCATAATAGAGCCAAACATAGCCTGGCAAAGCCAAACAGAGCCAAACAGAGCCGGGCAGAACCATACCGAGCCAAACAGATTCAAATATTGCCTGGCAAAGACAGACAGGGCCAAACATAACCAAACAGAGCCTGGCAGAGCCAGACAGAGCCTAGCAGAGCTAAACAGATCCAAACAGAGCCCGGCAGCAACAAAGAGAGTCAAAAGCAGCCAAACAGAGCCAAATGGAGCCAAACAGAGCCAGTCAGTGACGAGCAGAGCCATGCAGATCTAAACAGAGCCTGGAAGAGCCAAAAAGAGCCACACAGAGCCAAATGGAGCCGGGTAGAGCCAACCATAGCCAAATAGAGCCAAACAGACTCAAGCAGGCCAAATAAAGCCGAACAGATCCAAACATAGCCAAAGAGAGCCAAACATATCCTGGCAGATCGAAACAGAGCCAAACAGAACCTGGGAGAGCCAAACGGAGCCAAACATAACCAATGAGAGCCAAACAGATCCTGGCAGATCCAGACAGAGCCCAAGAGAGCCTGGCAAAACCAAACAGAGCCAAACAGAGCCCAGAAGAGCCAAACAGAGCCAAACAGATCCTTGCAGGGACACACAGAGCCAAAGAGAGGCAAACAGAGCCAAACAGAGCCAAACATATCTTGGTAGGGCCAAACAGAGCCAAAGAGAGGAAAACAGAGCCAAAGGGATCCTGGCAGATCCAAACAGAGCCTGGCAAATCCAAACAGAGCCAAACAAAGCCTGGTAGAGCCAAACAGAGCCAAACAGATTCAAATAGTGCCTGGAAAAGACAGACAGGGCCAAACATAACCAGACAGACCCTGGCAGAGCCAGGCAGAGCCTAGCAGAGCTAAACAGATCCAAACAGAGCCTGGCAGCACCAATGATAGTCAAAGAGAGCCATACAGAGCCACAGAGAGCCAATGGGAGCCAAACAGAGCCAATCATAGACTAGTAGAGCCAAGCAGATCTAAACAGAGCCTGGCGGAGCCATACGGAGCCAAACAGAGCCAAATAGAGCCTTGTAGAGGCAGACATAGCCAAACAGATCCAAACAGAGCCTGGCAGAGCTGTCCAGTGCCAAACTGTGCCAAATAGAGCCTGTTAGAGCCAAACATAGTCAAACAGAGCCAAGCAAATGCTCGCAATCCAAACAGAGCTGAACAGGTCCAAACAGAGCCTGGCAAAGCCAAACAGAGCCAAACATAGCCAAAGAGAGCCAAACAGAACCTGGCAGATCGAAACAGAGCCAAACAGAGCCTGGCAAAGCCAAACAGAGCCAAACAGGGCCTGGCAGAACCAAAAAGATCTGGGCAGAGCCACACAGAGCCAAACAGAGCCATTCAGTAGCAAACATAGCCAGAAAGAGCAAAACAGAGCCTGATAGAACCGAACAGAGCCAGAAAGAGCCAGACAGAGCATAACAGAGCATAATAGAGCCAAGCATGGCCTGGCAAAGCCAAACAGAGCCCAACAGAGCCTGGCAGAGCCAAACAGAGCCAAACAGATCTGGCAGTGACACACAGAGTCAAAGAGAGGCAAACAGTGCCAGATAGAGCCTGGCAGAGCCAAACAGAGCCTGGCAAATCCAAACAGAGCCAAACAGAGCATAGGAGGGCCAGACAAAGCCTAGCAGAGCTAAACAGATCCAAACAGAGCCTGGCAGCACCAAAGAGAGTCAAAGGGAGCCAAACTGAGCCAAGCAGAGATGAGCAGAGCCATGCAGATCTAAACAGATTCTGGCAGAGCCATACAGAGCCAAACAGAGCCAAATAGAGATGGTTAGAGCCAACCATAGGCAAATAGAGCCAAACAGACTCTAGCAGGCCAAATAAAGCTGAACAGATCCAAACATAGCCAAAGAGAGCCAAACATATCCTGGCAGATTGAAACAGAGCCAAACAGAGCCTGGGAGAGCCAATGGAGCCAAACATAGCCAAGGAGAGCCTAAAAGATCTTGGCAGATCCAGACAGAGCCCAAGAGAGCCTGGCAAAGCCAAACAGAGCCAAACAGAGTCCAGAAGAGCCAAACAGAGCCAAACAGATCCTGGCAAGGACACACAGAGCCAAAGAGAGGCAAAGAGAGCCAAAGGGAGCCTGGCAGAGCCAAACAGAGCCAAACATATCTGGGTAGGGCCAAACAGAGCCAAAGAGAGGCAAACAGAGCCAAAGGGATCCTGGCAGATCCAAACAGAGCCTGGCAAATCCAAACAGAGCCATACAAAGCCTGGTACAGCCAAACAGAGCCAAACAGATTCAAATATTGCCTGGCAAAGACAGACAGGGCCAAACATAACCAAACAGAGCCTGGCAGAGCCAGACAGAGCCTAGCAGAGCTAAACAGATCCAAACAGAGCCCGGCAGCAACAAAGAGAGTCAAAAGCAGCCAAACAGAGCCAAATGGAGCCAAACAGAGCCAGTCAGTGACGAGCAGAGCCATGCAGATCTAAACAGAGCCTGGAAGAGCCAAAAAGAGCCACACAGAGCCAAATGGAGCCGGGTAGAGCCAACCATAGCCAAATAGAGCCAAACAGACTCAAGCAGGCCAAATAAAGCCGAACAGATCCAAACATAGCCAAAGAGAGCCAAACATATCCTGGCAGATCGAAACAGAGCCAAACAGAACCTGGGAGAGCCAAACGGAGCCAAACATAACCAATGAGAGCCAAACAGATCCTGGCAGATCCAGACAGAGCCCAAGAGAGCCTGGCAAAACCAAACAGAGCCAAACAGAGCCCAGAAGAGCCAAACAGAGCCAAACAGATCCTTGCAGGGACACACAGAGCCAAAGAGAGGCAAACAGAGCCAAAGAGAGCCTGGCAGAGCCAAACAGAGCCAAACATATCTTGGTAGGGCCAAACAGAGCCAAAGAGAGGAAAACAGAGCCAAAGGGATCCTGGCAGATCCAAACAGAGCCTGGCAAATCCAAACAGAGCCAAACAAAGCCTGGTAGAGCCAAACAGAGCCAAACAGATTCAAATAGTGCCTGGAAAAGACAGACAGGGCCAAACATAACCAGACAGACCCTGGCAGAGCCAGGCAGAGCCTAGCAGAGCTAAACAGATCCAAACAGAGCCTGGCAGCACCAATGATAGTCAAAGAGAGCCATACAGAGCCACAGAGAGCCAATGGGAGCCAAACAGAGCCAATCATAGACTAGTAGAGCCAAGCAGATCTAAACAGAGCCTGGCGGAGCCATACGGAGCCAAACAGAGCCAAATAGAGCCTTGTAGAGGCAGACATAGCCAAACAGATCCAAACAGAGCCTGGCAGAGCTGTCCAGTGCCAAACTGTGCCAAATAGAGCCTGTTAGAGCCAAACATAGTCAAACAGAGCCAAGCAAATGCTCGCAATCCAAACAGAGCTGAACAGGTCCAAACAGAGCCTGGCAAAGCCAAACAGAGCCAAACATAGCCAAAGAGAGCCAAACAGAACCTGGCAGATCGAAACAGAGCCAAACAGAGCCTGGCAAAGCCAAACAGAGCCAAACAGGGCCTGGCAGAACCAAAAAGATCTGGGCAGAGCCACACAGAGCCAAACAGAGCCATTCAGTAGCAAACATAGCCAGAAAGAGCAAAACAGAGCCTGATAGAACCGAACAGAGCCAGAAAGAGCCAGACAGAGCATAACAGAGCATAATAGAGCCAAGCATGGCCTGGCAAAGCCAAACAGAGCCCAACAGAGCCTGGCAGAGCCAAACAGAGCCAAACAGATCTGGCAGTGACACACAGAGTCAAAGAGAGGCAAACAGTGCCAGATAGAGCCTGGCAGAGCCAAACAGAGCCTGGCAAATCCAAACAGAGCCAAACAGAGCATAGGAGGGCCAGACAAAGCCTAGCAGAGCTAAACAGATCCAAACAGAGCCTGGCAGCACCAAAGAGAGTCAAAGGGAGCCAAACTGAGCCAAGCAGAGATGAGCAGAGCCATGCAGATCTAAACAGATTCTGGCAGAGCCATACAGAGCCAAACAGAGCCAAATAGAGATGGTTAGAGCCAACCATAGGCAAATAGAGCCAAACAGACTCTAGCAGGCCAAATAAAGCTGAACAGATCCAAACATAGCCAAAGAGAGCCAAACATATCCTGGCAGATTGAAACAGAGCCAAACAGAGCCTGGGAGAGCCAATGGAGCCAAACATAGCCAAGGAGAGCCTAAAAGATCCTGGCAGATCCAGACAGAGCCCAAGAGAGCCTGGCAAAGCCAAACAGAGCCAAACAGAGTCCAGAAGAGCCAAACAGAGCCAAACAGATCCTGGCAAGGACACACAGAGCCAAAGAGAGGCAAAGAGAGCCAAAGGGAGCCTGGCAGAGCCAAACAGAGCCAAACATATCTGGGTAGGGCCAAACAGAGCCAAAGAGAGGCAAACAGAGCCAAAGGGATCCTGGCAGATCCAAACAGAGCCTGGCAAATCCAAACAGAGCCATACAAAGCCTGGTACAGCCAAACAGAGCCAAACAGATTCAAATAGTGCCTGGCAAAGACAGACAGCGCCGAACATAACCAGACAGATCGTGGCAGAGCCAGGCAGAGCCTAGCAGAGCTAAACAGATCCAAACAGAGCCTGGCAGCACCAATGAGAGTCACAGAGAGCCATACAGTTCCACAGAGAGCCAAAGGGAGCCAAACAGAGCCAATCATAGACTAGTAGAGCCAAGCAGATCTAAACAGAGCCTGGCGGAGCCATACAGAGCCAAACAGAGCCAAATAGAGCCTTGTAGAGGCAGACATAGCCAAACAGATCCAAACAGAGCCTGACAGAGCTGTCCAGTGCCAAACCGAGCCAAATAGAGCCTGGTAGAACCAAACATAGTCAAATAGAGCCATGCAAATGCTGGCAGCCCAAACAGAGCTGAACAGGTCCAAACAGAGCCTGGCAAAGCCAAACAGAGCCAAACATAGCCAAAGAGCCAAACAGAACCTGGCAGATCGAAACAGAGCCAAACAGAGCCTGGCAAAGCCAAACAGAGCCAAACAGGGCCTGGCAGAACCAAAAAGATCTGGGCAGAGCCACACAGAGCCAAACAGAGCCGTTCAGCAGCAAACATAGCCAGAAAGAGCAAAACAGAGCCAAACAGAGCCTGACAGAACCGAACAGAGCCAGAAAGAGCCAGACAGAGCTTAACAGAGCATAATAGAGCCAAGCATAGCCTGGCAAATCCAAACAGAGCCAAACAGAGCCCGGCAGAGCCAAACAGAGACAAACAGATTCAAATATTGCCTGGCAAAGACAGACGGGGCCAAACATAACCAAACAGATCCTGGCAGAGCCAAACAGAGCCTAGCAGAGCTAAACAGATCCAAACAGAGCCTGGCAGCACCAAACAGAGTCAAAGAGAGCCAAGGAGAGCCATATAGAGCCAAACAGAGCCATTCAGTACCAAACATAGCCAGAAAGAGCAAAACAGAGACAAACAGAGCCTGGCAGAACCGAAGAGAGCCAAACAGATCCTGGCAGGGCCAAACAGAGCCAAAGAGAGGCAAACAGAGCCAAAGAGATCCTGGCAGATCCAAACAGAGCCTGTCAAAGCCAAACAGAGCCCGGCAGAGCCATCAGAGCCAAATAGATTTAAATAGTGCCTGGCAAAGACAGACGGGGCCAAACATAACGAAACAGAGCCCAGCAGAGCCAAACAGATCCTGACAGGGACACACAGAGCCAAAGAGAGGCAAACAGAGCCAAACAGAGCCTGGCAGAGCTATACAGAGCCAAACAGAGCCTGGCAGCACCAAACAGAGCCAAAGAGAGGCAGACAGAGCCAAAGAGATCCTGGCAGATCCAAACAGAGCAGAACAGAGCCTGGCAAAGCCAAACAGAGCCAAACAGAGCCCCGCAGAGCCAAAGAGAGCCAAACAGATTCAAATAGTGCCTGGCAAAGGCAGACGGGGCCAAACATAAACAAACAGAGCCTGGCAGAGCCAGACAGAGCCTAGCAGAGCTAAACAGATCCAAACAGAGACTGGCAGCACCAAAGAGAGTCAAAGGGAGCCAAACAGAGCCAAAGAGTGCCAAAGGGAGCCAAACCGATCCAATCAGAGACTAGCAGAGCCATGCCGATCCAAACAGAGTCTGGCAGAGCCATACAGAGCCAAACAGAGCCAAATAGAGCCAGGTAGTGCCAACCATAGCCAAATAGAGCCAGAAAGACTCTAGCAGGCCAAATAATGGCGAACAGATCCAAACATAGCCAAAGAGAGCCAAACATATCCTGGCAGATCAAAACATAGCCAAACAGAGCCTGGGAGGGCCAGACAAAGCCTAGCAGAGCTAAACAGATCCAAACAGAGCCTGGCAGCACCAAAGAGAGTCAAAGGGAGACAAACAGAGCCAAACAGAGCCAAAGAGAGCCAAAGGGAGCCAAACAGAGCCAAGCAGAGATTAGCAGAGCCATGCAGATCTAAACAGAGTCTGGCAGAGCCATACAGAGCCAAACAGAGCCAAATAGATCCGGTTAGAGCCAACCATAGCCAAATAGAGCGAAACAGACTCTAGCAGGCCAAATAAAGCCGAACAGATCGAAACATAGCCAAAGAGAGCCAAACAGATCCTGGCAGATCCAGACAGAGCCCAAGAGAGCCTGGGAGAGCCAAACAGAGCCAAACAGAGCCCAGAAGAGCCAAACAGAGCCAAACAGATCCTGGCAGTGACACACAGAGCCAAAGATAGGCAAACAGAGTCAGATAGAGCCTGGCAGAGCCAAACAGAGCCAAACATATCTTGGTAGGGCCAAACAGTGCCAAAGAGAAGCAAACAGAGCCAAAGAGATTCTGGCAGATCCAAACAGAGCCTGGCAAATCCAAACAGAGCCAAACAGAGCCAAACAGAGCCCGGCAGATCCAAACAGAGCCAAACAGATTCAAATAGTGCCTGGCAAAGACAGACGAGGCCAAACATAACCAGACAGAGCCTGGCAGAGCCAGACAGAGTCTAGCAGAGCGAAACAGATCCAAACAGAGACTGGCAGCACCAAAGAGAGTCCACGAGAGCCAAACAGAGCCAAAGCGAGCCAATCAGAGTCTAGCAGAGACAAGTAGATCTAAACAGAGCCTGGCAGAGATAAACATAGCCAAATAGAGCCAAACAGACTCTAGGAGGCCAAATAAAGCCGAACCGATCCAAACAGAGCCTGGCAGAGCTATACAGAGCCAAACAGAGCCTGGCATCACCAAACAGAGTCACAGAGAGCCATAAAGCACCAAAGAGAGCCAAAGGGAGCCAAACAGAGCATAATAGAGCATAATAGAGCCAAACAGAGCCTGGCAAAGCCAAACAGAGCCCGGCAGAGCCATACCGAGCCAAACAGATTCAAATATTGCCTGGCAAAGACAGACAGGGCTAAACAGATCCAAACAGAGCCTGGCAGCACCAAACAGAGTCAAAGAGAGCCAAACAGAGCCAAAGAGAGCCAAAGGGAGCCAAACAGAGACAATCAGAGACTAACAGAGCCAAGCAGATCCAAACAAAGCCTGTCAGAGCTATGCAGAGCCAAACAGAGCCTGGCAGCACCAAGCAGAGTCAAAGAGCCATAAAGATCCAAACAGAGCCAAACAGAGCCTGGCAGAGCTATACTGAGCCAAACGGATCCAAACAAATGCTAGCAGGCAAAACAGAGCTGAACAGGTCAAAATAGAGCCTGGCAAACCAAACAGAGCTAAACATAGCCAAAGACAGCCAAACATATCCTGGCAGATCGAAACAGAGCCAAACAGAGCCTGGAAGAGCCAAATGGAGCCAAACATAGCCAAAGAGAGCCAAACAGATCCTGGCAGATCCAAACAGAGCCCGATAGAGCCTTGCAGAGCCAAACAGAGACAAGCAGAGCCCAGCAGAGCAAAGCAGAGCCAAACATATCCTGGCAGGTCCAATCAGAGCCAAAGAGAGGCAGACAGAGCCAAAGAGATCCTGGCATATCCAAACAGAGCCTGACAGAGCCTGGCAAAGCCAAACAGAGCCAAACAGAGCCCAGAAGAGCCAAACAGAGTCAAACAGATTCAAATAGTGCCTGGTAAAGACAGACGGGGCCAAAAATAACCAAACAGAGCCTGACAGAGCCAGACAAAGCCTAGCAGAGCTAAACAGATCCAAAGAGAGCCTGGCAGCACCAAAGAGAGTCAAAAGAAGCCAAACAGAGCCAAAGGGAGCCAAAGGGAGCAAACAGAGCCAATCAGAGACTAGCAGAGCCATGCCGATCTAAACAGAGTCTGGCAGAGCCATACAGAGCCAAACAGAGCAAAATAGAGCCTGATTGTTCCAAACATATCCAAATAGAGCAAAAAGACTCTAGCAGGCCAAATAATGCCAAACAGATCCAAATATAGCCAAAGAGAGCCAAACATATCCTGGCAGATCAAAACAGAGCCAAACAGAGCATAGGAGGGCCGGACAAAGCCTAGCAGAGCTAAACAGATCCAAACAGAGTGTGGCAGCACCAAAGAGAGTCAAAGGGAGCCAAACTGAGCCAAGCAGAGATGAGCAAAGCCATGCAGATCTAAACAGATTCTGGCAGAGCCATACAGAGCCAAACAGAGCCAAATAGAGATGGTTAGAGCCAACCATAGGCAAATAGAGCCAAACAGACTCTAGCAGGCCAAATAAAGCTGAACAGATCCAAACATAGCCAAAGAGAGCCAAACATATCCTGGCAGATTGAAACAGAGCCAAACAGAGCCTGGGAGAGCCAAATGGAGCCAAACGTAGCCAAGGAGAGCCTAAAAGATCCTGGCAGATCCAGACAGAGCCCAAGAGAGCCTGGCAAAACCAAACAGAGCCAAACAGAGCCCAGAAGAGCCAAACAGAGCCAAACAGATCCTGGCAGGGACACACAGAGCCAAAGAGAGGCAAACAGAGCCAAAGAGAGCCTGGCAGAGCCAAACAGAGCCAAACATATCTTGGTAGGGCCAAACAGAGCCAAAGAGAGGCAAACAGAGCCAAAGGGATCCTGGCAGATCCAAACAGAGCCTGGCAAATCCAAACAGAGCCAAACAAAGCCTGGTAGAGCCAAACAGAGCCAAACAGATTCAAATAGTGCCTGGCAAAGACATCAGGGCCAAACATAACCAGACAGATCGTGGCAGAGCCAGGCAGAGCCTAGCAGAGCTAAACAGATCCAAACAGAGCCTGGCAGCACCAATGATAGTCAAAGAGAGCCATACAGTTCCACAGAGAGCCAAAGGGAGCCAAACAGAGCCAATCATAGACTAGTAGAGCCAAATAGATCCAAACAGAGCCTGGCAGAGCTGTCCAGTGCCAAACCGAGCCAAACAGAGCCAAATAGAGATGGTTAGAGCCAACCATAGGCAAATAGAGCCAAACAGACTCTAGCAGGCCAAATAAAGCTGAACAGATCCAAACATAGCCAAAGAGAGCCAAACATATCCTGGCAGATTGAAACAGAGCCAAACAGAGCCTGGGAGAGCCAAATGGAGCCAAACGTAGCCAAGGAGAGCCTAAAAGATCCTGGCAGATCCAGACAGAGCCCAAGAGAGCCTGGCAAAACCAAACAGAGCCAAACAGAGCCCAGAAGAGCCAAACAGAGCCAAACAGATCCTGGCAGGGACACACAGAGCCAAAGAGAGGCAAACAGAGCCAAAGAGAGCCTGGCAGAGCCAAACAGAGCCAAACATATCTTGGTAGGGCCAAACAGAGCCAAAGAGAGGCAAACAGAGCCAAAGGGATCCTGGCAGATCCAAACAGAGCCTGGCAAATCCAAACAGAGCCAAACAAAGCCTGGTAGAGCCAAACAGAGCCAAACAGATTCAAATAGTGCCTGGCAAAGACATCAGGGCCAAACATAACCAGACAGATCGTGGCAGAGCCAGGCAGAGCCTAGCAGAGCTAAACAGATCCAAACAGAGCCTGGCAGCACCAATGATAGTCAAAGAGAGCCATACAGTTCCACAGAGAGCCAAAGGGAGCCAAACAGAGCCAGTCATAGACTAGTAGAGCCAAATAGATCCAAACAGAGCCTGGCAGAGCTGTCCAGTGCCAAACCGAGCCAAATAGAGCCTTGTAGAGCCAAACATAGTCAAACAGAGCCAAGCAAATGCTGGCAGCCCAAACAGAGCTGAACAGGTCCAGACAGAGCCTGGCAAAGCCAAACAGAGCCAAACATAGCCAAACAGAGCCAAACAGAACCTGGCAGATCGAAACAGAGCCAAACAGAGCCTGGCAAAGCCAAACAGGGCCTGGCAGAACCAAAAAATTCTGGGCAGAGCCACACAGAGTCAAACAGAGCCATTCAACAGCAAACATAGCCAGAAAGAGCAAAACAGAGCCAAACAGAGCCTGACAGAACCGAACAGAGCCAGAAAGAGCCAGACAGAGCTTAACAGAGCATAATAGAGCCAAGCATAGCCTGGCAAAGCCAAACAGAGCCCGGCAGAGCCAAACAGAGCCAAACAGATTCAAGTATTGCCTGGCAAAGACAGACGGGGCCAAACATAACCAAACAGATCCTGGCAGAGCCAAACAGAGCCTGGCAGCACCAAACAGAGCCAAAGAGAGCCACAGAGAGCCATATAGAGCCAAACAGAGCCATTCAGTACCAAACATAGCCAGAAAGAGCAAAACAGAGCCAAACAGAGCCTGGCAGAACCGAACAGAGCCAAACAGATCCTGGCAGGGACACACAGAGCCAAAGAGAGGCAAACAGAGCAAAGCAGAGCCTTGCAGAGCCAAACAGAGCCTGACAGAGCCAAAGAGAGCCAAACATATCCTGGCAGGGCCAAACAGAGCCAAAGAGAGGCAAACAGAGCCAAAGAGATCCTGGCAGATCCAAACAGAGCCTGGCAAAGCCAAACAGAGCCCGGCAGAGCCATCAGAGCCAGACAGATTTAAATAGTGCCTGGCAAAGACAGACGGGGCCAAACATAATGAAACAGAGCCCAGCAGAGCCAAACAGAGCCAAACAGATCCTAGCAGGGACACACAGAGCCAAAGAGAGGCAAACAGAGCCAAACAGAGCCTGGCAAAGCCAAACAGAGCCAAACAGAGCCCGGTAGAGCCAAACAGAGCCAAACAGATTCAAATAGTGCCTGGCAAAGACAGACAGGGTCAAACATAACCAGACAGACCCTGGCAGAGCCAGGCAGAGCCTAGCAGAGCTAAACAGATTCAAACAGAGCCTGGCAGCACCAATGAGAGTCAAAGAGAGCCAAACAGAGCCACAGAGAGCGAAAGGGAGCCAAACAGAGCCAATGAGAGACTAGTAGAGCCAAGCAGATCTAAAGAGAGCCTGGCGGAGCCATACAGAGCCAAACAGAGCCAAATAGAGCCTGCTAGAGGCAAACATAGCCAAATAGAGCCAAACAGACTCTAGCAGGCCAAATAAAGCCGAACAGATCCAAACAGAGCCTGGCAGAGCTATACAGAGCCAAACAGAGCCTGGCAGCACCAAACAGAGCCAAAGAGAGGCAGACAGAGCCAAAGAGATCCTGGCAGATCCAAACAGTGCAGAACAGAGCCTGGCAAAGCCAAACAGAGCCAAACAGAGCCCCGCAGAGCCAAAGAGAGCCAAAGAGCTTCAAATAGTACCTGGCAGAGACAGACGGGGCCAAACATAAACAAACAGAGCCTGGCAGAGCCAGACAGAGCCTAGCAGAGCTAAACAGATCCAAACAGAGCCTGGGAGCTTCAAAGAGAATCAGAGGGAGCCCAACAGAGCAAAAGAGAGCTAAAGGGAGCCAAACAGAGCTAATCAGAGACTAGCAGAGCCATGCCTATCCAAACAGAGTCTGGCAGAGCCATACAGAGCCAAACAGAGCCAAATTGAGCCAGGTAGTGCCAAACATAGCCAAATAGAGCCAGAAAGACTCTAGCAGGCCAAATAATGGCGAACAGATCCAAACATAGCCAAGGAGAGCCAAACATATCCTGACAGATCAAAACAGAGCCAAACAGAGCCTGGGAGGGCCAGACAAAGCCTAGCAGAGATAAACAGATCCAAACAGAACCTGGCAGCACCAAAGAGAGTCAAAGGGAGCCAAACAGAGCAAGACAGAGCCAAAGAGAGTCAAAGGGGGCCAAACAGAGCCAAGCAGAGACGAGCAGAGCCATGCAGATCTAAACAGAGTCTGGCAGAGCCATACAGAGCCAAATAGAGCCGGTTAGAGCCAACCATAGCCAAATAGAGCCAAACAGACTCTAGCAGGCCAAATAAAGCCGAACTGATCCAAACATAGCCAAAGAGAGCCAAACATATCCTGGCAGATCGAAACAGAGCAAAACAGAGCCTTGGAGAGCCAAATGGAGCCAAACATAGCCAAAGAGAGCCAAGCAGATCCTGGCAGATCCAGACAGAGCCCAAGAGAGCCTGGCAAAGCCAAACAGAGCCAAACAGAGCCCAGAAGAGCCAAACAGAGCCAAACAGATCCTGGCAGGGACACACAGAGCCAAAGAGAGGCAAACAGAGCCAAAGAGAGCCTGGCAGAGCCAAACAGAGCCAAACATATCTTGGTAGGGCCAAACAGAGCCAAGGAGAGGCAAACAGAGCCAAAGGGATCCTGGCAGATCCAAACAGAGCCTGGCAAATCCAAACAGAGCCAAACAAAGCCTGGTAGAGCCAAACAGAGCCAAACAGATTCAAATAGTGCCTGGCAAAGACAGACAGGGCCAAACATAACCAGACAGACCCTGGCAGAGCCAGGCAGAGCCTAGCAGAGCTAAACAGATTCAAACAGAGCCTGGCAGCACCAATGAGAGTCAAAGAGAGCCATACAGTTCCACAGAGAGCCAAAGGGAGCCAAACAGAGCCAATCATAGACTAGTAGAGCCAAGCAGATCTAAACAGAGCCTGGCGGAGCCATACAGAGCCAAACAGAGCCAAATAGAGCCTTGTAGAGGCAGACATAGCCAAACAGATCCAAACAGAGCCTGGCAGAGCTGTCCAGTGCCAAACCGAGCCAAATAGTGCCTAGTAGAGCCAAACATAGTCAAACAGAGCCAAGCAAATGCTGGCAGCCCAAACAGAGCTGAACAGGTCCAAACATAGCCAAAGAGAGCCAAACAGAACCTGGCAGATCGAAACAGAGCCAAACAGAGCCTGGCAAAGCCAAACAGAGCCAAACAGGGCCTGGCAGAACCAAAAAGATCTGGGCAGAGCCACACAGAGCCAAACAGAGCCATTCAGCAGCAAACATAGCCAGAAAGAGCAAAACAGAGCCAAACAGAGCCTGACAGAACCGCACAGAGCCAAACAGATTCAAATATTGCCTGGCAAAGACAGACGGGGCCAAACATAACCAAACAGATCCTGGCAGAGCCAAACAGAGCCTAGCAGAGCTAAACAGATCCAAACAGAGCCTGGCAGCACCAAACAGAGTCAAAGAGAGCCAAAGAGAGCCATATAGAGCCAAACAGAGCCATTCAGAACCAAACATAGCCAGAAAGAGCATAACAGAGCCAAACAGAGCCAACCATAGCCAAATAGAGCCAAACAGACTCTAGCAGGCCAAATAAAGCCGAACAGATCCAAACATAGCCAAAGAGAGCCAAACATATCCTGGCAGATCGAAACAGAGCCAAACAGAGCCTGGGGGAGCCAAATGGAGCTAAACATAGCCAAAGAGAGCCAAACAGATTCTGGCAGATCCAGACAGAGCCCAAGAGAGCCAAACAGAGCCAAACAGATTCTGGCAGTGCCAAACAGAGCCAAACAGATCCCAGAAGAGCCAAACAGAGCCAAACAGATTCTGGCAGGGACACACAGAGCCAGAGAGAGCCTGGCAGAGCCAAACAGATCCAAACATATCTTGGTAGGGCCAAACAGAGCCAAAGAGAGGCAAACAGAGCCAAAGAGATCCTGGCAGATCCAAACAGAGCCTGGCAAATCCAAACAGAGCCAAACAGAGCCCGGCAGATCCAAACAGAGCCAAACAGATTCAAATAGTGCCTGGCAAAGACAGACAGGGCCAAACATAACCAGACAGAATTACCTGGAAAAACTCAGCAGGTCTGGCAGCATCGGTGGAGAAGAAATCAGTTAACGCTTCGAGCCTTCACGGCCCTTCGGCAGAACTGAAGCATAGTTAGGAGAGGGGAGAAATATAAGCTCTCCTAACTATGCTTCAGTTCTGCCGAAGGGCCGTGAAGGCTCGAAACGTTAACTGATTTCTTCTCCACCGATGCTGCCAGACCTGCTGAGTTTTTCCAGGTAATTCTGTTTTTCTTTTGGATTTCCAGCATCCGCAGTAGCTTTTAGCTTTTTCTTTTTATAACCAGACAGAGCCTGGCAGAGCCAGACAGAGCCTAGCAGAGCAAAACAGATCCAAACAGAGCCTGGCAGCACCAAAGAGAGTCCACACGAGCCAAACAGCGCCAAAGAGAGCCAAAGGGAGCCAAACAGAGCCATTCAGAGTCTAGCAGAGCCAAGCAGATCTAAACAGAGCCTGGCAGAGATAAACATAGCCAAATAGAGCCCAACAGACTCTAGGAGGCCAAATAAAGCCGAACCGATCCAAACAGAGCCTGGCATAGCTATACAGAGCCAAACAGAGCCTGGCATCACCAAACAGAGTCACAGAGAGCAATAAAGCGCCAAAGAGAGCCAAAGGGAGCCAAACAGAGCATAATAGAGCATAATAGAGCCAAACAGAGCCTGGCAAAGCCAAACAGAGCCAAACAGAGCCCGGCAGAGACATACCGAGCCAAACAGATTCAAATATTGCCTGGCAAAGACAGACAGGGCTAAACTGATCCTAACAGAGCCTGGCAGCACCAAACAGAGTCAAAGAGAGCCAAACAGAGCCAAAGAGAGCCAAAGGGAGCCAAACAGAGACAATCAGAGACTAACAGAGCCAAGCAGATCCAAACAAAGCCTGGCAGAGCTATACAGAGCCAAACAGAGCCTGGCAGCACCAAGCAGAGTCACAGAGGGCCATAAAGAGCCAAAGAGAGCCACAGGGAGCCAATCAGAGCAAAACAGAGCCTGGCAGAGCTATTCAGAGCCAAACAGATCCAAACAAATGCTAGCAGGCAAAACAGAGCTGAACAGGTCCAAATAGAGCCTGGGAAAGCCAAACAGAGCTAAACATAGCCTACCAGAGCCAAAGAGAGCCAAAGTGAGCCAAACAGAGACAATTAGAGACTAACAGAGCCAAGCAGATCCAAACAAAGCCTGTCAGAGCTATACACAGCCAAACAGAGCCTGGCAGCACCAAGCAGAGTCAAAGAGCCATTAAGAGCCAAAAAGAGCCAAACAGAGCCTGGCAGAGCTATACTAAGCCAAACGGATCCAAACAAATGCTAGCAGGCAAAACAGAGCCGAACAGGTCAAAATAGAGCCTGGCAAAGCCAAACAGTGCTAAACATAGCCAAAGAGAGCTAAACATATCCTGGCAGATCGAAACAGAGCCAAACAGAGCCTGGAAGAGCCAAATGGAGCCATACATAGCAAAAGAGAGCCAAACAGATCCTGGCAGATCCAAACAGAGCCCAATAGAGCCTTGCAAAGCCAAACAAAGCCAAACAGAGCCAATCAGAGCCCAGCAGAGCCAAGCAGAGCCAAACAGATCCTGCCAGACTACACAGAGCCAAAGAGAGGCAAACAGAGACAAACAGAACCTGGCAGAGCCAAACAGAGCCAAACAGAGCCTGACAGAGCCAAACAGAGCCAAGCATATACTGGCAGGTCCAATCAGAGCCAAAGAGAGGCAGACAGAGCCAAAGAGATCCTGGCAGTTCCAAAAAGAGCCGAACAGAGCCTGGCAAAGCCAAACAGAGCCAAACAGAGCCCGGCAGAGCCAAAGAGAGCCAAACAGATTCAAATAGTGCCTGGCAAAGACAGACAGGGCCAAATATAACCAAACAGAGCCTGGCAGAGCCAGACAAAGCCGAGCAGAGCTAACCAGATCCAAACAGAGCCTGGCAGCAACAAAGAGAGTCAAAAGGAGCCAAACAGAGCCAAAGGGAGCCAAACAGAGCCAATCAGAGACGAGCAGAGCCATGCAGATCTAAACAGAGTCTGGCAGAGCCATACAGAGCCAAACAGAGCCAAATAGAGCCGGGTAGAGCCAACCATAGCCAGATAGAGCCAAACAGACTCAAGCAGGCCAAATAAAGCCGAACAGATCCAAACATAGCCAAAGAGAGCCAAACATATCCTGGCAAATCGAAACAGAGCCAAACAGATCCTGGCAGATCCAGACAGAGCCCAAGAGAGCCTGGCAAAGCCAAACAGAGCCAAACAGAACCAAACAGAGCCCAGTAGAGCCAAACAGAGCCAAACAGATACTAACAGGGACACACAGATGCAAAGAGAGGCAAACAGATCCAAACAGAGCCTGGCAGAGCCAAACAGAGCCAAAAATATCCTGGTAGGGCCAAACAAAGCCAAAGAGAGGCAAACAGAGCCAAAAAGATCCTGGCAGATCCAAACAGAGCATGGCAAATCCAAACAGAGCCAAACAGAGCCTGGCAGAGCCAAACAGAGCCAAAAAGATTCAAATAGTGCCTGGCAAAGACAGACAGGGCCAAACATAACCAGACAAAGCCTGGCAGAGCCAGTCAGAGCCTAGCAGAGCTAAATAGATCCAAGCAGAGCCTGGCAGCACCAAAGAGAGTCCACGAGAGCCAAACAGAGCCAAAGAGAGCCAAAGGGAGGCAAATAGAGCCAATCAGAGTCTAGGAGAGCAAAGCAGATCTAAACAGAGCCTGGCGGAGCCATACACAGCCAAACGGAGCCAAATAGAGCCTCACAGAGCCAGACATTGCCAAATAGAGCCAAAAAGACTCTAGGAGGCCAAATAAAGCCGAACAGAGCCTGGCAGAGCTACACAGAGCCAAACAGAGCCAAACAGAGCCAATCAGAGACAAGCAGAGCCAAACAGAGCCAAACAGAGCCTGGCAGAGCTATACTGAGCCAAACGGATCCAAACAAATGCTAGCAGGCTAAAACAGAGCCGAACAGGTCCAAATAGAGTCTGGCAAAGCCAAACAGAGCTAAACATAGCCAAAGAGAGCCACACAGATCCTGGCAGGTCCAAACAGAGCCCAATAGAGCCTTGCTAAGCCAAACAGAGCCAAACAGAGCCAAGCAGAGCCCAGCAGAGCCAAACAGATCCTGGCAGGCCACAGAGAGCCAAAGAGAGGCAAACAGCGACAAACAGAACCTGGCAGAGCCAAACAGAGCCAAACAGAGCTAAACAGAGCCTGACAGAGCCAAACAGAGCCAAACATATCCTGGCAGGGCCAATCAGAGCCAAAGAGAGGCAGACAGAGGCAAAGAGATCCTGGCAGATCCAAACAGAGCCGAACAGTGCCTGGCAAAGCCAAACAGAGCCAAACAGAGCCCGGCAGAGCCAAAGAGAGCCAATCAGATTCAAATAGTGCCTGGCAAAGAAAGACGGGGCCAAACATAACCAAACAGCCTGGTAGAGCAAGGCAAAGCCTAGTAGAGCTAAACAGATCCAAACAGAGCCTGGCAGCACCAAAGAGAGGCAAAAGGAGCCAAACAGAGCCAAACAGAGCCAAAGGGAGCCAAACAGAGCCAATCAGAGATGAGCAGAGCCATGCAGATCTAAACAGAGTCTGGCAGAGCCATACAGGGCCAAACAGAGCCAAATAGAACCGGGTAGAGCCAACCATAGCCAAATAGAGCCAAACACACTCAAGCAGGCCAAATAAAGCTGAACAGATCCAAACATAGCCAAAGAGAGCCAAAGATATCCTGGCAGATTGAAACAGAGCCAAACAGAGCTTGGGAGAGCCAAATGGAGCCAAACATAGCCATAGAGAGCCAAACAGATCCTGGCAGACCAAAAGAGAGCCGAAGTGAGCCTCGCAAAGCCAAACAGAGCCAAACAGAGCCGAACGGAGCCAAACAGAGCCCAGCAGAGCCAAACAGAGCCAAACAGATCCTGGCAGGGACACACCGAGCCAAAGAGCGGCAAACAGAGCCAAACAGAGCCTGGCAGAGCCAAACAGAGCCAAACATATCCTGGTAGGGCCAAACAGAGCCAAAGAGAGGCAAACAGAGCCAAAGAGATCCTGGCAGATCCATACAGAGCCTAGCAAATCCAAACAGAGCCAAACAGAGCCCGGCAGAGCCAAACAGAGCCAAAAAGATTCAAATATTGCCTGGCAAAGACAGACGGGGCCAAACATAACCAGACAGAGCCTGGCAGAGCCAGACAGAGCCTAGCAGAGCTAAACTGATCCAAACAGAGCCTGGCAGCACCAAAGAGAGTCCACGAGAGCCAAACAGAGCCAAAGAGTGCCAAAGGGAGCCAAACAGAGCCAATCAGAGTCTAGCAGAGCCAAGCAGATCTAAACAGAGACTGGCGGAGCCATACAGAGCCAAACGGAGCCAAATAGAGCCTGGCAGAGCCAAACATAGCCACATAGAGCCAAACAGACTCTAGGAGGCCAAATAAAGCCGAACAGATCAAAACAGAGCCCGGCAGAGGCATACCGAGCCAAACAGATTCAAATATTGCCTGGCAAAGACAGACAGGGCGAAACAGATCCAAAAAGAGCCTGCAGCACCAAACAGAGTCAAAGTGAGCCAAACGGAGCCAAAGAGAGCCAAAGGGAGCCAAACAGAGACAATCAGAGACTAGCAGAGCCAAGCAGATCCAAACAAAGCCTGGCAGAGCTATACAGAGCCAAACAGAGCCTGGCAGCGCCAAGCAGAGTCACAGAGAGCCATAAAGAGCCAAAGAGAGCCAAAGGGAGCCAAACAGAGCAAAACAGAGCCTGGCAGAGCTATACAGAGCCAAACAGAGCCTGGCAGCGCCAAGCAGAGTCACAGAGAGCCATAAAGAGCCAAAGAGAGCCAAAGGGAGCCAAACAGAGCAAAACAGAGCCTGGCAGAGCTATACAGAGCCAAACAGATCCAAACAAATGCTAGCAGGCAAAACAGAGCCGAACAGGTCCAAATAGAGCCTGGGAAAGCCAAACAGAGCTAAACATAGCCTACCAGAGCCAAAGAGAGCCAAAGGGAGCCAAACAGAGACAATTAGAAACTAACAGAGCCAAGCAGATCCAAACAAATCCTGTCAGAGCTCTACAGAGCCAAACAGAGCCTGGCAGCACCAAGCAGAGTCAAAGAGCCATTAAGAGCCAAACAGAGCCAAACAGAGCCTGGCAGAGCTATACTGAGCCAAACGGATCCAAACAAATGCTAGCAGGCAAAACAGAGCCGAACAGGTCAAAATAGAGCCTGGCAAAGCCAAACAGAGCTAAACATAGCCAAAGAGAGCCAAACATATCCTGGCAGATCGAAACAGAGCCAAACAGAGCCTGCAAGAGCCAAATGGAGGCAAACATAGCCAAAGTGAGCCAAACAGATCCTGGCAGATCCAAACAGAGCCCAATAGAGCCTTGCAAAGCCAAACCGAGCCAAACAGAGCCAAGCAGAGCCCAGCAGAGCCAAACATATCCTGGCAGGCCACACAGAGGCCAAAGAGAGGCCAACAGAGCCAAACAGAACCTGGCAGAGCCAAACAGAGCCTGACAGAGCCTAACAGAGGCAAACATATCTTGGCAGGGCCAAACAGAGCCAAAGAGAGGCAGACAGAGCCAAAGAGATCCTGGTAGATCCATACAGAGCCTGGCAAAGCCAAACAGAGCCCGCTAGAGCCAAAGAGAGCCAAACAGATTCAAATCGTGCCTGGCAAAGACAGACGGGGCCAAACATAAACAAACAGAGCCTGGCAGAGCCAGACAGAGCCTAGCAGAGCTAAACAGATCCAAACAGAGCCTGGCAGCACCAAAGAGAGTCAAAGAGAGCCAAACAGAGCCAAAGAGAGCCAAAGGGAGCCAAACAGAGCCAACCAGAGACTAGCAGAGCCATGCAGATCTAAACAGAGTCTGGCAGAGCCATGCAGAGCCAAACAGAGTCAAATAGAGCCTGGTAGAGCCAAAGATAGCCAAATAGAGCCAAAAAGGCTCTAGCAGGCCAAAAAATGCCGAACAGATCCAAACATAGCCAAAGAGAGCCAAACATATCCTGGTAGATCGAATGAGAGCCCAAGAGAGCCTGGCAAAGCAAAACAGAGCCAAACAGAGCCTAGCAGAGCCAAACAGAGCCAAACAGATCCTGTCAGGGACACACAGAGCCAAAGAGAGGCAAACAGAGCAAAGCAGAGCCTCGCAGAGCCAAACAGAGCCGGACAGATCCAAATAGAGCCAAACATATCCAGGCAGGGCCAAACAGAGCCAAATAAAGGCAAACAGAGCCAAAGAGATCCTGGCAGATCCAAACAGAGCCTGGCAAAGCCAAACAGAGCCCGGCAGAGCCAAACAGAGCCAAACAGATTCAAATAGTGCCTGGCAAAGACAGACGGGGACAAACATAACCAAACAGAGCCTGGCAGAGCCAAAAAGAGCTTAGCAGAGCTAAACAGTTCAAACAGAGCCTGGCAGCACCAATGAGAGTCAAAAAGAGCCAAACAGAGCCACAGAGAGCCAAAGGGAGCCAAACAGAGCTAATGAGAGACTAGTAGAGGCAAGCAGAACTAAACAGAGCCTGGTAGAGGCAGACATAGCCAAAGAGAGCCAAACAGACTCTAGCAGTCCAAATAAAGCCGAACAGCTCCAAACAGAGCCTGGCAGAGCTATACAGAGCCAAACAGAGCCTGGCAGCACCAGAGTCACAGAGAGCCATAAAGAGACAAAGAGAGCCAAAGCGTGCCAACGCGAGCCAAACAGAGCCAATCAGTGCCTGGCAGAGCCAAACCGATCCAAACAGAGCCTGGTAGAGCTGTCCAGTGCCAAACCGAGCCAAATAGATCCTGGTAGAGCCAAACATAGTCAACAGAGCCAAGCAAATGCTCGCAGGCCAAACAGAGCTGAACAGGTCCAAACAGAGCCTGGCAAAGCCAAACAGAGCCAAACATAGCCAAAGAGAGCCAAACAGAACCTGGCAGATCGAAACAGAGCCAAACAGAGCCTGGCAAAGCCAAACAGAGCCAAACAGGGCCTGGCAGAACTAAAAAGATCTGGGCAGAGCCACACAGAGCCAAACAGAGCCATTCAGCAGCAAACATAGCCAGAAAGAGCAAAACAGAGCCAAACAGAGCCTGACAGAACCGAACAGAGCCAGAAAGAGCCAGACAGAGCTTAACAGAGCATAATAGAGCCAAGCATAGCCTGGCAAAGCCAAACAGAGCCAAACAGAGCCCGGCAGAGCCAAACAGAGACAAACAGATTCAAATATTGCCTGGCAAAGACAGACGGGGCCAAACATAACCAAACAGATCCTGGCAGAGCCAAAGAGAGCCTAGCAGAGCTAAACAGATCCAAACAGAGCCTGGCAGCACCAAACAGAGTCAAAGAGAGCCAAAGAGAGCCAAAGAGAGCCATTGGGAGCCAAACAGAGCCAACAGAGACTAGCAGAGCCATGCAGATCTAAAAAGAGCCTGGCGGAGCCATACAGAGCCAAACAGATCCACATAGAGCCTGGTAGAGCCAAACATAGCCAAATAGAGCCAAACAGACTCTAGCAGGTCAAATAAAGCTGAACATATCCAAACAGAGCCAAACATATCCTGGCAGATCGAAACAGAGCCAAACAGAGCCTGGGAGAGCCAAACAGAGCCCAAGAGAGCCTGGCAAAGCAAAACAGAGCCAAACAGAGGCCAGTAGAGCCAAACAGAGCCCAGCAGAGCCAAACAGATCCTGGCAGGGACACACAGAGCCAAAGAGAGGCAAACAGAGCAAAGCAGAGCCTCGCAGAGCGAAACAGAGCCTGACAGAGCCAAACATATCCTGGCAGGGCCAAACAGAGCCAAAGAGAGGCAAACAGAGCCAAAGAGATCCTGGCAGATCCAAACAGAGCCAAACAGAGCCTGGCAGCATCAACCAGAGTCACAGAGAGCCATAAAGCGCCAAAGAGAGCCAAAGGGAGCCAAACAGAGCCAATCGGTGCCTGGCAGTTCCAAACAGATCCAAGCAGAGCCTGGCAGATCGAAACAGAGCCTAACAGAGCCTGGCAAAGCCAAACAGAGCCAAACAGAGTCCGGCAGAGCCAAACAGATTCAAATAGTGCCTGGCAAAGGCAGACGGGGCCAAACATAAACCAACAGAGCCTGGCAGAGCCAGACAGAGCCTAGCAGAGCTGAACAGATCCAAACAGAGCCTGGCAGCACCAAAGAGAGTCAAAGGGAGCCAAACAGAGCCAATCAGAGACTAGCAGAGCCATGCAGATCTAACCAGAGTCTGGCAGAGCCATACAGAGCCAAACAGAGCCAAATAGAGCCTGGTAGCGCCAAAGATAGCCAGATAGAGCCACAAAGACTCTAGCAGGCCAAATAATGCCGAACAGAACCAAACATAGCCAAAGGGAGCCAAACATATCCTGGCAGATCGAAACAGAGCCAAACAGAGCCTGGGAGAGCCAAACAGAGCCCAAGAGATCCTGGCAAAGCAAAACAGAGCCAAACAGAGCCAAAGAGAGCCCAACAGGGCCAAATAGAGCCAAACAGATCCTGGCAGGGTCACACAGAGCCAAAGAGAGGCAAACGGAGCAAAGCAGAGCCTCGCAGAGACAAACAGAGCCTGACAGAGCCAAAGAGAGCCAAACATAGCCTGGCAGGGCCAAACAGAGCCAAAGAGATCCTGGCAGATCCAAACAGAGCCTGGCAAAGCCAAACAGAGCCCGGCAGGGCCATCAAGCCAAATAGATTCAAATCGTGCCTGGCAAAGACAGATGGGGCCAAACATAACCAAACAGAGTCCAGCAGATCCAAACAGAGCCAAACAGATCCTGCAGGGACACACAGAGCCAAAGAGAGGCAAACAGAGCCAAACAGAGCCTGGCAGAGCAATACAGAGCCAAACAGAGCTTGGCAAAGCCAAACAGAGCCAAATCGAGCCTGGTAGTGCCAAACAGATCCTGGCAGGCCACACAGAGGAAAAGAGAGGCAAACAGAGCCAAACAGAACCTGGCAGAGCCAAATAGAGCCTGGCAGAGCCAAACATAGCCAAATAGAGCCAAACAGACTCTAGGAGGCCAAATAAAGCCGAAAAGATCCAAACAGAGCCTGACAGAGCTATACAGAGCCAAACAGAGCCCATCAGAGCCAAACAGATCCTGACAGGCCACACAGAGCCAAACAGAGCCTCACAGAGCCAAACAGAGCCAAACAGAGCCTCACAGAGCCAAACAGAGCCAAACATATCCTGGCAGGGCCAAACAGAGCCAAAGAGAGGCAGACAGAGCCAAAGAGATCCTGGTAGATCCAAACAGAGCCGAACAGAGCCTGGCAAAGCCAAACAGAGCCAAACAGAGCACGGCAGAGCCAAAGAGAGCCAAACAGATTCAAATAGTGCCTGGCAAAGACAGATGGGGCCAAATATAAACAAACAGAGCCTGGCAGAGCCAGACAGAGCCTAGCAGAGCTGAACAGATCCAAACAGAGCCTGGCAGCACCAACGAGTGTCAAAGGGAGCCAAACAGAGCCAATCAGAGACTAGCAGAGGCATGCAGATCTAAACAGAGCCTGGCGGAGCCATACAGACCAAACAGAGCCAAATAGAGCCTGGTAGAGCCAAACGTAGCCAAATAGAGCCAAAAAGAATCTAGCAGGCCAAATAAAGCTGAACAGATCAAAACAGAGCCTGGCAGAGCTATACAGAGCCAAACAGAGCCTGGCAGCACCAAACAGACAAACAGAGAGCCATAAAGAGTCAAAGAGAGCCAAAGCAAGCCAAACAGAGCCAATCAGTGCCTGGCAGAGCCAAACAGATCCAAACAGAGCCTGGCGGAGCTGTCCAGTGTGAAACCGAGCCAAATAGAGCCTGGTAGAGCCAAACATAGTCAGACAGAGCCAAACAAATGCTGGCAGCCCAAACAGAGCCGAACAGGTTCAAACAGAGCCTGGCAAAGCCAAACAGAGCCAAGCATAGCGAAAGAGAGCCAAACAGAACCTGGAAGATCGAAACAGAGCCAAACAGTGCCTGGCAAAGCCAAACAGAGCCAAACAGGGCCTGGCAGAACCAAACAGATCTGGGCAGAGCCACACAGATCCAAACAGAGCATTTCAGCAACAATCATAGCCAGAAAGAGCAAAACAGAGCCAAACTAAGCCTGGCAGAACCAAACAGAGCCAAAAAGAGCCAAGCAGAGCATAACAGAGCATAATAGAGCCAGACATATCCTGGCAAAGCCATACAGAGCCAAAAAGATTCAGATATTGCCTGGCAAAGACAAACGGGGCCAAACATAACCAAACAGATCCTGGCAGAACCAAACAGACCCTAGCAGAGCTAAACAGATCCAAACAGAGCCTGGCAGCAGCAAATAGAGTCAAAGAGGGCCAAACAGAGCCATAGAGAGCCATTGGGAGCCAAACAGAGACAATCAGAGACTAGCAGAGCCAAGCAGATCTGAACAGAGCCTGGCAGAGCTATACAGAGCCAGACAGCGCCTGGCAGCACCAAGCAGAGTCACAGAGAGCCATTAAGAGCCAAAGGGGGCCAAAGGGAGCTACATAGAGCCAAACAGAGCCTGGCGGAGCTATACAGAGCCAAACAAAGCCAAACAAATGCTAGCAGGCAAAACAGAGCTGAACAGGTCCAAACAGATCCTGGCAAAGCCAAACAGAGCCAAACATAGCCAAAGAGAGCCAAACATTACCTGGCAGATTGAAACAGAGCCAACCGGAGACTGGGAAAGCCAAATGGAGCCAAACATAGCCTAAGAGAGCCAAACAGATCCTGGCAGATCCAAACAGAGCCCAATAGGGACTGGCAAAGCCAAACAGAGCCAAACAGAGTCTGACAGAGCCAAACAGAGCCAAACATATCCTAGCAGAGACAAACAGAGCCAAGGAGAGGCAGACAGAGCCAAAGAGCTCCTGGCAGATCCAAACAGAGCCGAACAGAGCCTGGCAAAGCCAAACAGAGCCAAACAGAGACCGGCAGAGTCAAAGAGAGCCAAACAGATTCAAATAGTGCCTGGCAAAGACAGTCGGGGCCAAACATAACCAAACAGAGCCTGGCAGAACCAGAAAGAGCCTAGCAGAGCTAAACAGATCCAAACAGAGCCTGGCAGCACCAAAGAGAGACAAAGTGAGCCAAACAGATCCAAAGAGAGCCAAAGGGAGCCAAACAGAGGCAATCAGAGACTAGTAGAACCAAACAGATCTAAACAGAGCCTGGCGGAGCCATACGGAGCCAAACAGAGCCAAATAGAGCCTGCTAGAGGCAAACATAGCCAAATAGAGCCAAACAGACTCTAGCAGGCCAAAAAAAGCCGAACAGATCCAAACAGAGCCTGGCAGAGCTATACAGAGCCAAACAGAGCCTTGCAGCACCAAACAGAGTCACAAAGAGCCATAAAGAGCCAAAGAGAGCCAAATCGAGCCAAACAGAGCCAATCAGTGCCTGGCAGAGCTAACCAGATCCAAACAGAGCCTGGCGGAGCTGTCCTGCGCCAAACCAAGCCAAATAGATCCTGGTAGAGCCAAACATAGTCACACATAGCCAAACAAATGCTGGCAGCCCAAACAGAGCCGAACAGGTCCAAACAGAGCCTGGCAAAGTCAAACAGAGCCAAACTTAGCCAAAGAGAGCTAAACAGAACCTGGCAGATCGAAACAGAGCCAAACAGAGCCTGGCAAAGCCAAACAGAACCAAACAGGGCCTGGCAGAAACAACCAGATCTGGGAAGTCCACACAGAGCCAAACAGAGCCATTCAGCAGCAATCATAGCCAGAAAGAGCAAAACAGAGCCAAACAGAGCCTGGCAGAACCGAACAGAGCCAAAAAGAGCCAGGCAGAGCATAACAGAGCATAATAGAGCAAAACATAGCCTGGCAAAGCCATACAGAGCCAAACAGAGCCTGGCAGAGCCAAACAGAGCCAAACAGATTCAAATAGTGCCTGGCAAAGACAGAGGGGGCCAAACATAACCAAACAGAGCCGGGCAGAGCGAGACAGAGCCCAGCAGAGCTAAACAGATCCAAACAGAGCCTGGCAGCGCCAATGAGAGTCAAAGAGAGCCAAACAGAGCCATAGAGAGCCAAAGGAAGCCAAACAGAGCCAATCAGAGACTAGTTGAGCCAAGCAGATCTAAAGAGAGCCTGGCGGAGCCATACAGAGCCAAACAGAGCCAAATAGATCCTGGTAGAGGCAAACATAGCCAAATAGAGCCAAACAGACTCTAGCAGGCCAAATAAAGCTGAACAGATCCAAACGGAGCCTGGCAGAGCTATACAGAGCCACACAGAGCCTGGCAGCACCAAACAGAGTCACAGAGAGCCATAAAGAGCCAAAGAGAGCCAAAGCGATCCAAAGCGAACCAAACAGAGCCAATCAGTGCCTGGCAGAGCCAAACAGATCCAATCAGAGCCTGGAAGAGCTGTCCAGTGCCAAACCAAGCCAAATAGAGCCTGGTAGAGCCAAACATAGTCAAACAGAGCCAAAGAAATGCTGGCAGCCCAAACAGAGCCGAACAAGTCCAACAGAGCCTGGCAAAGCCAAACAGAGCCAAACTTAGCCAAATAGAGCCAAATAGAACCTGGCAGATCGAAACAGAGCCAAACAGAGCCTGGTAAAGCCAAGCAGAGCCAAACAGGGCCTGGCAGAACCAAACAGATCTGGGCATAGCCACACAGAGCCAAGCAGAGCCATTCAGCAGCAATCATAGCCAGAAAGAGCAAAACAGAGCCAAACAGAGCCTGGTAGAACCGAACAGAGCCAAAAAGAGCGAGACAGAGCATAACAGGGCATAATTGAGCCAAACATAGCCTGGCAAAGCCAAACAGAGCCAAACAGAGCCCGGCAGAGCCATACAGAGCCAAAAAGATTCAAATATTGCCTGGCAAAGACAGAGGGGGCCAAACATAACCAAACAGATCGTGGCAGAGCCAAACAGATCCAAACAGAGCTTGGCAGGAGCAAATAGAGTCGAAGAGAGCCAAACAGAGCCAAACAGAGCCATTGGGAGCCAAACAGAGACAATCAGAGACTAGCAGAGCCAAGCAGATCTAAACAGAGCCTGGCAGAGCTATACAGAGCCAGAGAGCGCCTGGCAGCACCAGGCAGAGTCACAGAGAGCCATTAAGAGCCAAAGGAGGCCAAAGGGAGCCAAATAGAACCAAACAGAACCTGGCGGAGCTATACAGAGCCAAACAGAGCCAAACAAATGCTAGCAGGCAAAACAGAGCCGAACAGATCCAAACAGAGCCTGGCAAAGCCGAACAGAGCCAAACATAGCCAAAGAGAGCCAAACATATCCTGGCAGATCGAAACAGAGCCAAACAGAGGCTGGGAAAGCCAAATGGAGCCAAACATAGACAAAGAGAGCCAAACAGATCCTGGCAGATCCAAACAGAGCCCAATAGTGACTGGCAAAGCCAAACAGAGCCAAACAGAGTCTGACAGAGCCAAACAGAGCCAAACATACCCTAGCAGAGCCAAACAGAGCCAAGGAGAAGCAGACAGAGCCAAAGAGATCCTGGCAGATCCAAACAGAGCCGAACAGAGCCTGGCAAAGCCAAACAGAGACCGGCAGAGCGAAAGAGAGCCAAACAGATTCAAATAGTGCCTGTCAAAGACAGACGGGGCCAAACATAAACAAACAAAGCCTGGCAGAACCAGAAAGAGCCTAGCAGAGCTAAACAGATGCAAACAGAGCCTGGCAGCACCAATGAGAGTCAAAGAGAGCCGAACAGAGCCAAAGAGAGCCAAAGGGAGCCAAACAGAGGCAATCAGAGACTAGTACAGCCAAGCAGATCTAAACAGAGACTGGCGGAGCCATACAGAGCCAAAGAGAGCCAAATAGAGCCTGGTAGAGGCAAACATAGCCAAATAGAGCCAAACAGACTCTAGCAGGCCAAATAAGGCTGAACAGATCCAAACAAAGCCTGGCAGCACCAAACAGTCAAACAGAGAGCCATAAAGAGCCAAAGAGAGCCAAAGCGAGCCAAACAGAGCGAATCAGTGCCTGGCAGAGCTAACCAGATCCAAACAGAGCCTGGCGGAGCTGACCAGCGCCCAACCGAGCCAAATAGAGCCTGGTAGAGCCAAACATAGTCACACATAGCCAAACAAATGCTGGCAGCCCAAACAGAGCCTAACAGGTCCAAACAGAGCTTGGCAAAGTCAAACAGAGCCAAACATAGCCAAAGAGAGCCAAACAGAACCTGGCAGATCGAGACAGAGCCAAACAGAGCCTGGCAAAGCCAAACAGAGCCAAACAGGGCCTGGCAGAACCAAACAGATCTGGGCAAAGCCACACAGAACCAAGCAGAGACATTCAGCAGCAAACATAGCCAGAAAGAGCGAAACAGAGCCAAACAGAGCCTGGTAGAACCGAACAGAGCCAAAAGTGCCATACAGAGCATAACAGAGCATAATAGAGCCAAACATAGCCTGACAAAGCCAAACAGAGCCAAACAGAGCCTGGCAGAGCCATACAGAGCCAAACAGATTCAAATGTTGCCTGGCAAAGACAGACGGGGCCAAACATAACAAAAAAGATCCTGGCAGAGCCAGACAGAGCTTAGCAGAGCTAAACAGATCCAAACAGAGCCTGGCAGCACCAAACAGATTCAAAGAAAGCCAAACATATCCTGGCAGATCGAAACAGAGCCAAACAGAGCCTGGGAGAGCCAAATGGAACCAAACATAGCCAAAGGGAGCCAAACAGATCCTGTCAGATCCAAACAGAGCCCAAGAGAGCCTGGCAAAGCAAAACAGAGCCAAACAGATCCCAGTAGAGCCAAACAGAGCGAAACAGATCCTGGCAGGGATACACAGAGCCAAAGGTATGCAAACAGAGCCAAACAGAGCTTCGCAGAGCCAAACAGATCCTGGGAGAGCCAAACAGAGCCAAACATATACTGGCAGGACCAAACAGAGCCAAAGAGAGGCAAATAGAGCCAAAGAGATCCTGGCAGATCCAAACAGAGCCTGGCAAAGCCAAACAGAGTCAAACAGAGCCCGGCAGAGCCAAACAGATTCAAATAATGCCTCGCAAAGATAGACAGGGCCAAACATAAACAAACAGAGACTGGCAGAGCCAGACAGAGCCTATCAGAGCTAAACAGACCCAAACAGAGCCTGGCAGCACCAATGAGAGTCAAAGAGAGCCGAACAGAGCCAAAGAGAGCCAAAGGGAGCCAAACAGAGCCAATCAGAGACTAGTAGAGCCAAGCAGATCTAAACAGAGCCTGGCGGAGCCTTACAGAGCCAAACAGAGCCAAATAGAGCCCAGTAGAGGCAAACATAGCCAACTAGAGCCAAACAGACTCTAGCAGGCCAAATAAAGCCGAACAGATACAAACAGAGCCTGGCAGAGCTCATCAGAGCCAAACAGAGCCTGGCAGCACCAAACAGACAAACAGAGAGCCATAAAGAGCCAAAGAGAGCCAAATCGAGCCAAACAGAGCCAATCAGTGCCTGGCAGAGCGAAACAGATCCAAACAGAGCCTGGCGGAGCTGTCCAGTGTGAAACCGAGCCAAATAGAGCCTGGTAGAGCCAAACATAGTCAGACAGAGCCAAACAAATGCTGGCAGCCCAAACAGAGCCGAACAGGTTCAAACAGAGCCTGGCAAAGCCAAACAGAGCCAAACATAGCCAAAGAGAGCCAAAAAGAACCTGGCAGATCGAAACAGAGCCAAACAGAGCCTGGCAAAACCAAACAGAGCCAAACAGGGCCTGGCAGAAACAAACAGATCTGGGAAGAGCCACACACAGCCAAACAGAGCCAAACAGAGCCATTCAGCAGCAAACATAGCCAGAAAGAGCAAAACAGAGCCAAGCAGATCCTGGCAGAACCAAACAGAGACAAAAAGAGTCAGACAGAGCATAACAGAGCATAATAGCGCAAAACATAGCCTGGCAAAGCCAAACAGAGCCAAACAGATTCAAATAGTACCTAGCAAAGACAGAGGGCGCCAAACATAACCAAACAGAGCCGGGCAGAGCCAGACAGAGCCTAGCAGAGCTAAACAGATCCAAACAGAGCCTGGCAGCACCAATGAGAGTCAAAGAGAGCCAAACAGAGCCAAACAGATCCAAAGAGAGCCAAACAGAGCCTGGAAGAGCTGTGCAGTGCCAAACCAAGCCAAATAGAGCCTGGTAGATCCAAACATAGTCAAACAGAGTCAAACAAATGCTGGCAGCCCAAACAGAGCCGAACAGGTTCAAACAGAGCCTGGCAAAGCCAAACAGAGCCAAACATAGCCAAAGAGACCCAAACAGAACCTGGCAGATCGAAACAGAGCCAAACAGAGCCTGGCAAAGCCAAACAGAGCCAAACAGAGCCCGGAAGAGCCATACAGAGCCAAAAAGATTCAAATATTGCCAGGCAAAGACAGATGGGGGCCA
>NW_027598480.1:0-43684 GCF_964194155.1 Cetorhinus maximus
GAGGGAGTGGCTGCTGGTGGGGGTGAGAGGGTAGCTACTTGTGGGAGTGAGTGTGTGGCTGCTGGCGTGGGTGAGAGTGCGGCTGCTGGTGGGGGTGAGAGGGTGTCTGCTGGTGGGGGTGTGAGAGTGGCTGCTGGTGGGGGTGAGAGAGTGGCTGCTGGTGGGGGTGAGAGGGTGTCTGCTGGTTGGGGGGAGAGAGTGGCTGCTGGTGGCGGTGAGAGAGTGGCTGCTGGTGGCGGTGAGAGTGTTGCTGCTGGTGGGGGTGAGAGAGTAGCTGCTATTGTGGGTGGGTAAGGCTGTAGGTGGGGCTGAGAGAGTTGCTGCTGGTGGGGGTGAGAGACTGGCTGTTGGTGGGGGTGAGGGAGTGGCTGTTGGTGGGGGTGAGAGAGTGGCTGTTGGTGGGGGTGAGAGAGTGGCTGCTGGTGGGGGTGAGAGACTGGCTGTTGGTGGGGGTGAGGGAGTGGCTGTTGGTGGGGGTGAGAGACTGGCTGTTGGTGGGGGTGAGAGAGTGGCTGCTGGTGGGGGTGAGAGAGTAGCTGCTGGTGTGGGTGAGAGAATGGCTGTTGGTGGGAGTGAGCGAGTAGCTGCTGGTGGGGGTGAGAGAGTAGCTGCTGGTGGGGGTGAGAGAGTGGCTGCTGGTGGGAGTGAAAGTGTGGCTGCTGGTGGGGGTGAGAGTGCGGCTGCTGGTGGGGGTTTGAGAGTAGCTGCTGGTGGAGGTGAGAGAGTAGCTGCTGGTGGGGTGAGAGAGTAGCTGCTGGTGGGGGTGAGAGAGTAGCTGCTGTTGGGGTTCAGATTGTGGCTGCAGGTGGGGTTCAGATTGTGGCTGCTGGTGGGGTGAGAGAGTTGCTGCTGGTGGGCGTGTGAGTGTGGCTGTTTGTGGGAGTGAGAGTATGGCTGCCGGTGGGGGTGAGAGACTGGCTGTTGGTGGGGGTGAGGGAGTGGCTGTTGGTGGGGGTGAGAGAGTGGCTGTTGGTGGGGGTGAGAGAGTGGCTGCTGGTGGGGGTGAGAGACTGGCTGTTGGTGGGGGTGAGGGAGTGGCTGTTGGTGGGGGTGAGAGACTGGCTGTTGGTGGGGGTGAGAGAGTGGCTGCTGGTGGGGGTGAGAGAGTAGCTGCTGGTGTGGGTGAGAGAATGGCTGTTGGTGGGAGTGAGCGAGTAGCTGCTGGTGGGGGTGAGAGAGTAGCTGCTGGTGGGGGTGAGAGAGTGGCTGCTGGTGGGAGTGAAAGTGTGGCTGCTGGTGGGGGTGAGAGTGCGGCTGCTGGTGGGGGTTTGAGAGTAGCTGCTGGTGGAGGTGAGAGAGTAGCTGCTGGTGGGGGTGAGAGAGTAGCTGCTGGTGGGGGTGAGAGAGTAGCTGCTGTTGGGGTTCAGATTGTGGCTGCAGGTGGGGTTCAGATTGTGGCTGCTGGTGGGGGTGAGAGAGTTGCTGCTGGTGGGCGTGTGAGTGTGGCTGTTTGTGGGAGTGAGAGTATGGCTGCCGGTGGGGGTGAGAGACTGGCTGTTGGTGGGGGTGAGAGAGTGGCTCTGGTGGGTGTGAGAGTGTGGCTGCTGTTGTGGGTGAGAAAGGCTGTTGGTGGGGGTGAGAGAATTGCTGCTGGTGGGGTTGAGAGACTGGCTGTTGATGGGTGTGAGGGAGTGGCTGTTGGTGGGGGTGCGAGAGTGGCTGTTGGTGGGGGTGAGAGAGTGGCTGCTGGTTGGGAGTGAAAGTGTGGCTACTGGTGGGGGTGATAGAATGGCTGTTGGTGGGAGTGAGCGAGTAGCTGCTGGTGGGGCTGAGAGAGTAGCTGCTGGTGGGGGTGAGATAGTAGCTGCTGGTGGGCGTGACAGGGTGTCTGCTGGTGGGGATGAGAGAGTGGCTGCTGGTGAGAGTGAGAGAGTAGCTGCTGGTGGGGGTGAGAGGGTAGCTCCTCGTGGGAGTGAGTGTGTGGCTGCTGGTGTGGGTCAGAGTGCGGCTGCTGGTGGCAGTGAGATAGTGGCTGCTGGTGGGTGTGAGAGAGTGGCAGCAGGTGGGGGTGAGAGTGCGGCTGCTGGTGGGGGTGAGAGGGTTGCTGCTGGTGGGAGTGGGAGATTGTCTGATGGTGGGGGTGAGAGAGTGGCTGCTGGTTGGGGTGTGAGGGTTGCTGCTGGTGGGGTTGAGAGGGTTGCTGCTGGTGGGGTGAGAGAGTGGCTGCTGGTGGGGGTGAGAGTTCGGCTGTGGTGGGGGTGAGAGACTCGCTGCTGGTGGGGGTGAGAGTGTGGCTGCTGGTGGGGGTGAGAGGGTGTCTGCTGGTGGGGGTCAGAGTGTGGCTGCTGGTGGGGGTGAGAGGGTGTCTGCTGGTGTGGGTGAGAGAGTGGCTGCTGGAGGGGGTGAGAGGGTGTCTGCTGGTGGGGGGGTGAGTGTGGCTGTTGGTGGGGGTGAGAGAGTGGCTGCTAGTGGGGTTGAGGCTGTTGCTGCTGGTGGGGGTGAGAGAGTAGCTGCTGGTGGGGTTCAGATTGTGGCTCCTGGTGGGAGTGAGCGTGTGGCTGCTGGTGGGCGTGAGAGTGTGGCTGCTGGTGGGTGTGAGAGAGTAGCTGTTGGTGGGAGTGAAAGTGTGGCTGCTGGTGGGTGTGAGAGAGTAGCTGTTGGTGGGAGTGAAAGTGTGGCTGCTGGTGGGTGTGAGAGAGTGGCTGCTGGTGGGGGTGAGTGAGTGGCTGTTGGTGGGGGTGAGAGAGTGGCTGTTGGTGGGGGTGAGAGAGTGGCTGCTGGTGGGAGTGAAAGTGTGGCTGCTGGTGGGTGTGAGAGAGTGGCTGCTGGTGGGGGTGAGAGAGTAGCTGCTGGTGTGGGTGAGAGAATGGCTGTTGGTGGGAGTGAGCGAGTAGCTGCTGGTGGGGCTGAGAGAGTAGCTGCTGGTGGGGGTGAGAGGGTGTCTGCTGGTGGGGATGAGAGAGTGGCTGCTGGTGGGAGTGAGAGAGTAGCTGCTGGTGGGGGTGAGAGAGTGTCTGCTGGTGTGGGTGAGAGTGCGGCTGCTGGTGGGGGCGGGAGGGTTGCAGCTGGTGGGGGTGAGAGAGTGGCTGCTGGTGGTGGTGAGAGAGTGGCTGTTGGTGGGGGTGAGTGAGTGGCTGTTGGTGGGGGTGAGATTGTGGCTCGTGGTGGGAGTGAGATAATGGCTGCTGGTGGGGGTGAGAGAGTGGCTGCTGGTGGCGGTGAGAGAGTTGCTGCTGGTGGGGGTGAGAGTGTAGCTGCTGGTTGGGGTGAGAGAGTGGCTGCTGGTGGGGGTGAGATTGTGGCTGCTGGTGGGGGTGAGTGTGGCTGCTGGTGGGGGTGAGATTGTGGCTGCTGGTGGGGGTGAGAGTGCGGCTGCTGGTGGGGGTGAGAGAGTGGCTGCTGGTGGGGGTGAGAGTGCGGCTGCTGGTGGGGGTGAGAGTTCGGCTGTGGTGGGGGTGAGTGAGTCGCTGCTGGTGGGGGTGAGAGTGTGTCTGTTGGTGGGGGTGGGAGAGTGGCTCCTGGTGGGAGTGAGAGAGTGTCTGCTGGTGCGCGTGAGAGTGTGGGTGCTGGTGGGCGTGAGACTGTGGCTGCTGTTGGGGGTGACAGTGTGTCTGCTGGTGGGGGTGAGACTGTTGCTGCTGGTGGGGGTGAGAGAGTGGCTGCTGGTGGGGGTGAGAGTGTGGCTGCTGGTGGGAGTGAGAGAGTAGCTGCTGGTGGGGGTGAGAGAGTGTCTGCTGGTGTGGGTGAGAGTGCGGCTGCTGGTGGGAGTGAAAGTGGGGCTGCTGGTGGGTGTGAGAGAGTGGCTGTTGGTGGGAGTGAAAGTGTGGCTGCTGGTGGGTGTGAGAGAGTGGCTGCTGGTGGGGCTGAGAGAGTAGCTGCTGTTGGGGGTGAGTGAGTGGCTGTTGGTGGGGGTGAGAGAGTGGCTGTTGGTGGGGGTGAGAGAGTGGCTGCTGGTGGGAGTGAAAGTGTGGCTGCTGGTGGGTGTGAGAGAGTGGCGGCTGGTGGGGGTGAGAGAGTAGCTGCTGGTGTGGGTGAGAGAATGGCTGTTGGTGGGAGTGAGCGAGTAGCTGCTGGTGGGGCTGAGAGAGTAGCTGCTGGTGGGGGTGAGAGGGTGTCTGCTGGTGGGGATGAGAGAGTGGCTGCTGGTGGGAGTGAGAGAGTAGCTGCTGGTGGGGGTGAGAGAGTGTCTGCTGGTGTGGGTGAGAGTGCGGCTGCTGGTGGGGGCGGGAGGGTTGCAGCTGGTGGGGGTGAGAGAGTGGCTGCTGGTGGTGGTGAGAGAGTGGCTGTTGGTGGGGGTGAGTGAGTGGCTGTTGGTGGGGGTGAGATTGTGGCTCGTGGTGGGAGTGAGATAATGGCTGCTGGTGGGGGTGAGAGAGTGGCTGCTGGTGGCGGTGAGCGAGTTGCTGCTGGTGGGGGTGAGAGTGTAGCTGCTGGTTGGGGTGAGAGAGTGGCTGCTGGTGGGGGTGAGATTGTGGCTGCTGGTGGGGGTGAGTGTGGCTGCTGGTGGGGGTGAGATTGTGGCTGCTGGTGGGGGTGAGAGTGCGGCTGCTGGTGGGGGTGAGAGAGTGGCTGCTGGTGGGGGTGAGAGTGCAGCTGCTGGTGGGGGTGAGAGTTCGGCTGTGGTGGGGGTGAGTGAGTCGCTGCTGGTGGGGGTGAGAGTGTGTCTGTTGGTGGGGGTGGGAGAGTGGCTCCTGGTGGGAGTGAGAGAGTGTCTGCTGGTGCGCGTGAGAGTGTGGGTGCTGGTGGGCGTGAGACTGTGGCTGCTGTTGGGGGTGACAGTGTGTCTGCTGGTGGGGGTGAGACTGTTGCTGCTGGTGGCGGTGAGAGAGTGGCTGCTGGTGGGGGTGAGAGTGTGGCTGCTGGCGGGGGTGAGAGAGTTGCTGCTGGTGGGGGTGAGAGTGTGGCTGCTGGTTGGGGAGAGTGTGGCTGCTGGTGGGGGTGAGAGAGTGGCTGCTGGTTGGGGAGAGTGTGGCTGCTGGTGGGGGTGAGAGAGTGGCTGCTGGTGGGAGTGAGAGTCGTGGCTGGTGGGGTTGAGAGAATGGCTCCTGGTGGGGGTGTGAGTGTGGCTGCTGGTGGGGGTGTGAGGGTTGCTGCTGGTGGGGGTGAGAGTGTGGCTGCAGGTGGGATGAGAGAGTGATCCTGGTGGGGGTGATAGAGTGGCTGGTGGTGGGGATGAGAGAGTGGCTGCTGTTGGGGGTGAGAGAGTAGCTGCTGGTGGGGGTGAGAGTGCGGCTGCTGGTGGGGGTGTGAGTGTGGCTGCTGGTGGGGGTGTGAGGGTGGCTGCTGGTGGGGGTGAGAGAGTGGCTGCTGGTGGGGGTGAGAGTGCGGCTGCTGGTGGGGGTGAGAGAGTGGCTGCTGGTGGGGGTGATAGAGTGGCTGCTGGTGGGGATGAGAGAGTGATCCTGGTGGGGGTGATAGAGTGGCTGGTGGTGGGGATGAGAGAGTGGCTGCTGGTGGGGGTGAGAGAGTGGCTGCTGGTGGGGGTGAGAGTGCGGCTGCTGTTGGGGGTGTGAGGGTTGCTGCTGGTGGGGGTGAGAGTGCGGCTGCTGGAGGGGGTGAGAGAGTGGCTGCTGGTGGGGGTGAGAGTGCGGCTGCTGGTGGGGGTGAGAGTTCGGCTGTGGTGGGGGTGAGAGAGTGGCTGCTGGTGGGGGTGAGAGAGTGGCTGCTGGTGGGGGTGAGAGAGTGGCTGCTGGTGGGGGTGAGAGAGTAGCTGCTGGTGGGGGTGAGAGGGTGTCTGCTGGTGTGGGAGAGAGTGTGGCTGCTGGTGGGGGTGAGACTGTTGCTGCTGGTGGGGGTGAGAGAGTGGCTGCTGGTGGGGGTGAGAGTGTGGCTGCTGGCGGGGGTGAGAGAGTTGCTGCTGGTGGGGGTGAGAGTGTGGCTGCTGGTTGGGGCGAGTGTGGCTGCTGGTGGGGGTGAGAGAGTGGCTGGTGGGGTTGAGAGAATGGCTCCTGGTGGGGGTGAGAGAGTGGCTGCTGGTGGGGGTGAGAGAGTGGCTGCTGGTGGGGGTGAGAGAGTGGCTGCTTGTGGGTTTGAGAGTGCGGCTGCTGGTGGGGGTGAGAGTGTGGCTGCTGGTGAGGGTGAGAGAGTGGCTGCTGGTGGGATGAGAGAGGGTTGCTGCTGGTGGGGTTGAGAGTGTGGCTGCTGGTGGGGGTGTGAGTGTGGCTGCTGGTGGGGGTGTGAGGGTTGCTGCTGGTGGGGGTGAGAGTGCGGCTGCTGGAGGGGGTGAGAGAGTGGCTGCTGGTGGGGGTGAGAGTGCGGCTGCTGGTGGGGGTGAGAGTTCGGCTGTGGTGGGGGTGAGAGAGTCGCTGCTGGTGGGGGTGAGAAAGTGGATGCTGGTGGGGGTGAGAGAGTGGCTGCTGGTGGGGGTGAGAGAGTAGCTGCTGGTGGGGGTGAGAGGGTGTCTGCTGGTGTGGGAGAGAGTGTGGCTGCTGGTGGGGGTGAGATGGTGTCTGCTGGTGGGGGTGAGAGGGTGGCTGCTGGTGGGGGTGAGAGGGTGTCTGCTGGTGGGGGGGAGAGTGTGGCTGTTGGTGGGGGTGAGAGAGTGGCTGCTGGTGGGGTTGAGACTGTTGCTGCTAGTGGGGGTGAGAGAGTAGCTGCTGGTGGGGGTGAGAGAGTAGCTGCTGGTGGGGGTGTGAGTGTGGCTGCTGGTGGGGGTGTGAGGGTTGCTGCTGGTGGGGGTGAGAGTGCGGCTGCTGGTGGGGGTGTGAGTGTGGCTGCTGGTGGGGGTGTGAGGGTTGCTGCTGGTGGGGGTGAGAGTGCGGCTGCTGGTGGGGGTGAGAGAGTGGCTGCTGGTGGGGGTGATAGAGTGGCTGCTGGTGGGGATGAAGAGTGATCCTGGTGGGGGTGATAGAGTGGCTGGTGGTGGGGATGAGAGAGTGGCTGCTGGTGGGGGTGAGAGAGTAGCTGCTGGTGGGGGTGAGAGTTCGGCTGTGGTGGGGGTGAGAGAGTCGCTGCTGATGGGGGTGAGAGAGTGGCTGCTGGTGGGGGTGAGAGTGCGGCTGCTGTTGGGGGTGTGAGGGTTGCTGCTGGTGGGGGTGAGAGTGCGGCTGCTGGAGGGGGTGAGAGAGTGGCTGCTGGTGGGGGTGAGAGTGCGGCTGCTGGTGGGGGTGAGAGTTCGGCTGTGGTGGGGGTGAGAGAGTGGCTGCTGGTGGGGGTGAGAGAGTGGCTGCTGGTGGGGGTGAGAGAGTAGCTGCTGGTGGGGGTGAGAGGGTGTCTGCTGGTGTGGAGAGAGTGTGGCTGCTGGTGGGGGTGAGACTGTTGCTGCTGGTGGGGGTGAGAGAGTGGCTGCTGGTGGGGGTGAGAGTGTGGCTGCTGGCGGGGGTGAGAGAGTTGCTGCTGGTGGGGGTGAGAGTGTGGCTGCTGGTTGGGGCGAGTGTGGCTGCTGGTGGGGGTGAGAGAGTGGCTGGTGGGGTTGAGAGAATGGCTCCTGGTGGGGGTGAGAGAGTGGCTGCTGGTGGGGGTGAGAGAGTGGCTGCTGGTGGGGGTGAGAGAGTGGCTGCTGGTGGGATGAGAGAGGGTTGCTGCTGGTGGGGTTGAGAGTGTGGCTGCTGGTGAGGGTGAGAGAGTGGCTGCTGGTGGGATGAGAGAGGGTTGCTGCTTGTGGGTTTGAGAGTGCGGCTGCTGGTGGGGGTGAGAGTGTGGCTGCTGGTGAGGGTGAGAGAGTGGCTGCTGGTGGGATGAGAGAGGGTTGCTGCTGGTGGGGTTGAGAGTGTGGCTGCTGGTGGGGGTATGAGTGTGGCTGCTGGTGGGGGTGTGAGGGTTGCTGCTGGTGGGGGTGAGAGTGCGGCTGCTGGAGGGGGTGAGAGAGTGGCTGCTGGTGGGGGTGAGAGTGCGGCTGCTGGTGGGGGTGAGAGTTCGGCTGTGGTGGGGGTGAGAGAGTCGCTGCTGGTGGGGGTGAGAAAGTGGCTGCTGGTGGGGGTGAGAGAGTAGCTGCTGGTGGGGGTGAGAGGGTGTCTGCTGGTGTGGGAGAGAGTGTGGCTGCTGGTGGGGGTGAGATGGTGTCTGCTGGTGGGGGTGAGAGAGTGGCTGCTGGTGGGGGTGAGAGGGTGTCTGCTGGTGGGGGGGAGAGTGTGGCTGTTGGTGGGGGTGAGAGAGTGGCTGCTGGTGGGGTTGAGACTGTTGCTGCTAGTGGGGGTGAGAGAGTAGCTGCTGGTGGGGGTGAGTGAGTGGCTGCTGGTGGGTGTGAGAGAGTGGCTGCTGGTGGGGCTGAGAGAGTAGCTGCTGGTGGGGGTGAGAGAGTAGCTGCTGGTGGGGATGAGAGAGTAGCTGCTGGTGGGGGTGAGAGAGTAGCTGCTGGTGGGGGTGAGAGAGTAGCTGCTGGTGGGGGTGAGAGAATGGCTGTTGGTGGGAGTGAGCGAGTAGCTGCTGGTGGGGCTGAGAGAGTAGCTGCTGGTGGGGGTGAGAGAGTAGCTGCTGGTGGGGATGAGAGAGTAGCTGCTGGTGGGGGTGAGAGAGTAGCTGCTGGTGGGGGTGAGAGAGTAGCTGCTGGTGGGAGTGAAAGTGTGGCTGCTGGTGGGTGTGAGAGAGTGGCTGCTGGTGGGGGTGAGAGAGTAGCTGCTGGTGGGGGTGAGAGAATGGCTGTTGGTGTGAGTGAGCGAGTAGCTGCTGGTGGGGCTGAGAGAGTAGCTGCTGGTGGGGGTGAGAGGGTGTCTGCTGGTGGGGATGAGAGAGTGGCTGCTGGTGGGAGTGAGAGAGTAGCTGCTGGTGTGGGTGAGAGTGCGGCTGCTGGTGTGGGCGGGAGGGTTGCTGCTGGTGGGGGTGAGAGAGTGGCTGCTGGTGGGGGTGAGAGGGTGTCTGCTGGTGGTGGTGAGTGAGTGGCTGCTGGTGCGGGTGAGAGGATGTCTGCTGGTTGGGGGGTGAGAGTGGCTGCTGGTGGCAGTGAGATAGTGGCTGCTGGTGGGGGTGAGAGTGTGGCTGCTGGTGGGGTTCAGACTGTGGCTCCTGGTGGGGGTGAGACTGTTACTGCTGGTGGGGTTGAGAGACTGGCTGCCGGTGGGGGTGAGAGAGTGGCTGCTGGTGGGGGTGAGACTGTTGATGCTGGTGGGGGTGAGAGACTGGCTGCCGGTGGGGGTGAGAGAGTAGCTGCTGGTGGGGGTTTGAGAGTAGCTGCTGGTGGAGGTGAGAGAGTAGCTGCTGGTCGGGGTGAGAGAGTGGCTGCTGGTGGGGGTGAGAGAGTAGCTGCTGGTGGGGGTTTGAGAGTAGCTGCTGGTGGGGGTGAGAGAGTGGCTGCTGGTGGGGGTGAGAGAGTAGCTGCTGGTGGGGGTTTGAGAGTAGCTGCTGGTGGGGGTGAGAGAGTGGCTGCTGGTGGGGGTGAGAGAGTAGCTGCTGGTGGGGGTTTGAGAGTAGCTGCTGGTGGGGGTGAGAGAGTAGCTGCTGGTGGGAGTGAGAGAGTGGCTGCTGGTGGCGGTGAGAGAGTGGCTGCTGGTGGGAGTGAGAGAGTGGCTGCTGGTGGGAGTGAGAGAGTGGCTGCTGGTGGGGGTGAGAGAGTGGCTGCTGGTGGGGGTGAGAGAGTGGCTGCTGGTGGGGGTGAGAGAGTGGCTGCTGGTGGGGGTGAGAGGGTAGATGCTGGTGGGGGTGAAGGTGTGGCTGCTGTTGGGGGTGAGAGAGTGAGGCTGCTGGTGGGGGTGAGAGAGTTGATGCTGGTGGGGGTGAGAGAGTAGCTGCTGGTTGGGGAGAGAGAGTTCATGCTGGTGGGGGTGAGAGAGTGGCTGCTGGTGGGGGTGAGAGAGTGGCTGCTGGTTGGGGAGAGAGAGTTGATGCTGGTGGGGGTGAGAGAGTGGTGGCTGGTGGGGGTGAGAGTCGCGGCTGGTGGGGGTGAGAGAGTGTCTGCTGGTGGGAGTGAGAGTCGTGGCTGGTGGGGATGAGAGAGTGATCCTGGTGGGGGTGAGAGAGTGGCTGCTGGTGGGGGTGAGAGATTTGATGCTTGTGGGTTTGAGAGTGTGGCTGCTGGTGGGGGTGTGAGGGTTGCTGCTGGTGAGGGTGAGAGAGTGGCTGCTGGTGGGGGTGAGAGTGCGGCTGCTGGTGGGGGTGAGAGTGTGGCTGCTGGTGGGGGTGTGAGGGTTGCTGCTGGTGGGGGTGAGAGTGCGGCTGCTGGTGGGGGTGAGAGTGTGGCTGCTGGTGGGGGTGTGAGGGTTGCTGCTGGTGGGGGTGAGAGTGCGGCTGCTGGTGGGGGTGAGAGAGTGGCTGCTGGTGGGGGTGAGAGTGCGGCTGCTGGTGAGGGTGAGAGTTCGGCTGTGGTGGGGGTGAGTGAGTCGCTGCTGGTGGGGGTGAGACTGTGTCTGCTGGTGTGGGAGAGAGTGTGGCTGCTGGTGGGGGTGAGATGGTGTCTGCTGGTGGGGGTGAGAGAGTGGCTGCTGGTGGGGTTGAGACTGTTGCTGCTGGTGGGGGTGAGAGAGTGGCTGCTGGTGGGGGTGAGAGGGTGGCTGCTGGTGGGGGTGAGAGGGTAGCTCCTGGTGGGAGTGAGTGAGTGGCCGTTGGTGGGGGTGAGAGGGTAGCTCCTGGTGGGAGTGAGTGTGTGGCTGCTGGTGGGGGTCAGAGTGCAGCTGCTGGTGGGGATGAGAGGGTTGCTGCTGGTGGGGGTGAGAGTGCGGCTGATGGTGGGGGTGAGAGTTCGGCTGTGGTGGGGGTGAGAGAGTGGGTGTTGGTGGGGGTGAGAGAGTGGCTACTGGTGGGGGTGAGAGAGTGGCTGCTGGTGGGGGTGAGAGGGTGGCCGCTGGTGGGGGTGAGAGAGTAGCTCCTTGTGGGAGTGAGTGTGTGGCTGCTGGTGGGGGTGTGAGTGTGGCTGCTGGTGGGGGTGTGAGGGTTGCTGCTGGTGGGGGTGAGAGTGCGGCTGCTGGTGGGGGTGAGAGAGTGGCTGCTGGTGGGGGTGATAGAGTGGCTGCTGGTGGGGATGAGAGAGTGATCCTGGTGGGGGTGATAGAGTGGCTGGTGGTGGGGATGAGAGAGTGGCTGCTGGTGGGGGTGAGAGAGTAGCTGCTGGTGGGGGTGAGAGTGCGGCTGATGGTGGGGGTGAGAGTTCGGCTGTGGTGGGGGTGAGAGAGTCGCTGCTGATGGGGGTGAGAGAGTAGCTGCTGGTGGGGGTGAGAGTGCGGCTGCTGGTGGGGGTGAGAGTTCGGCTGTGGTGGGGGTGAGAGAGTCGCTGCTGGTGGGGGTGAGAGAGTAGCTGCTGGTGGGGGTGAGAGTGCGGCTGCTGGAGGGGGTGAGAGAGTGGCTGCTGGTGGGGGTGAGAGTGCGGCTGCTGGTGGGGGTGAGAGTTCGGCTGTGGTGGGGGTGAGAGAGTCGCTGCTGGTGGGGGTGAGAGAGTGGCTGCTGGTGGGGGTGAGAGAGTGGCTGCTGGTGGGGGTGAGAGAGTAGCTGCTGGTGGGGGTGAGAGGGTGTCTGCTGGTGTGGGAGAGAGTGTGGCTGCTGGTGGGGGTGAGACTGTTGCTGCTGGTGGGGGTGAGAGAGTGGCTGCTGGTGGGGGTGAGAGTGTGGCTGCTGGCGGGGGTGAGAGAGTTGCTGCTGGTGGGGGTGAGAGTGTGGCTGCTGGTTGGGGCGAGTGTGGCTGCTGGTGGGGGTGAGAGAGTGGCTGCTGGTGGGGGTGAGAGAGTGGCTGCTTGTGGGTTTGAGAGTGCGGCTGCTGGTGGGGGTGAGAGTGTGGCTGCTGGTGAGGGTGAGAGAGTGGCTGCTGGTGGGATGAGAGAGGGTTGCTGCTGGTGGGGTTGAGAGTGTGGCTGCTGGTGGGGGTGTGAGTGTGGCTGCTGGTGGGGGTGTGAGGGTTGCTGCTGGTGGGGGTGAGAGTGCGGCTGCTGGAGGGGGTGAGAGAGTGGCTGCTGGTGGGGGTGAGAGTGCGGCTGCTGGTGGGGGTGAGAGTTCGGCTGTGGTGGGGGTGAGAGAGTCGCTGCTGGTGGGGGTGAGAAAGTGGCTGCTGGTGGGGGTGAGAGAGTGGCTGCTGGTGGGGGTGAGAGAGTAGCTGCTGGTGGGGGTGAGAGGGTGTCTGCTGGTGTGGGAGAGAGTGTGGCTGCTGGTGGGGGTGAGATGGTGTCTGCTGGTGGGGGTGAGAGAGTGGCTGCTGGTGGGGGTGAGAGGGTGTCTGCTGGTGGGGGGGAGAGTGTGGCTGTTGGTGGGGGTGAGAGAGTGGCTGCTGGTGGGGTTGAGACTGTTGCTGCTAGTGGGGGTGAGAGAGTAGCTGCTGGTGGGGGTGAGAGAGTGGCTGCTGGTGGGGGTGAGAGAGTGGCTGCTTGTGGGTTTGAGAGTGCGGCTGCTGGTGGGGGTGAGAGTGTGGCTGCTGGTGAGGGTGAGAGAGTGGCTGCTGGTGGGATGAGAGAGGGTTGCTGCTGGTGGGGTTGAGAGTGTGGCTGCTGGTGGGGGTGTGAGTGTGGCTGCTGGTGGGGGTGTGAGGGTTGCTGCTGGTGGGGGTGAGAGTGCGGCTGCTGGAGGGGGTGAGAGAGTGGCTGCTGGTGGGGGTGAGAGTGCGGCTGCTGGTGGGGGTGAGAGTTCGGCTGTGGTGGGGGTGAGAGAGTCGCTGCTGGTGGGGGTGAGAAAGTGGCTGCTGGTGGGGGTGAGAGAGTGGCTGCTGGTGGGGGTGAGAGAGTAGCTGCTGGTGGGGGTGAGAGGGTGTCGGCTGGTGTGGGAGAGAGTGTGGCTGCTGGTGGGGGTGAGATGGTGTCTGCTGGTGGGGGTGAGAGAGTGGCTGCTGGTGGGGGTGAGAGGGTGTCTGCTGGTGGGGGGGAGAGTGTGGCTGTTGGTGGGGGTGAGAGAGTGGCTGCTGGTGGGGTTGAGACTGTTGCTGCTAGTGGGGGTGAGAGAGTAGCTGCTGGTGGGGGTGAGAGAGTAGCTGCTGGTGGGGGTGAGAGAATGGCTGTTGGTGGGAGTGAGCGAGTAGCTGCTGGTGGGGTTGAGAGAGTAGCTGCTGGTGGGGGTGAGAGAGTAGCTGCTGGTGGGGATGAGAGAGTAGCTGCTGGTGGGGGTGAGAGAGTAGCTGCTGGTGGGGGTGAGAGAGTAGCTGCTGGTGGGAGTGAAAGTGTGGCTGCTGGTGGGTGTGAGAGAGTGGCTGCTGGTGGGGCTGAGAGAGTAGCTGCTGGTGGGGGTGAGAGAGTAGCTGCTGGTGGGGATGAGAGAGTAGCTGCTGGTGGGGGTGAGAGAGTAGCTGCTGGTGGGGGTGAGAGAGTAGCTGCTGGTGGGGGTGAGAGAATGGCTGTTGGTGGGAGTGAGCGAGTAGCTGCTGGTGGGGCTGAGAGAGTAGCTGCTGGTGGGGGTGAGAGAGTAGCTGCTGGTGGGGATGAGAGAGTAGCTGCTGGTGGGGGTGAGAGAGTAGCTGCTGGTGGGGGTGAGAGAGTAGCTGCTGGTGGGAGTGAAAGTGTGGCTGCTGGTGGGTGTGAGAGAGTGGCTGCTGGTGGGGGTGAGAGAGTAGCTGCTGGTGGGGGTGAGAGAATGGCTGTTGGTGTGAGTGAGCGAGTAGCTGCTGGTGGGGCTGAGAGAGTAGCTGCTGGTGGGGGTGAGAGGGTGTCTGCTGGTGGGGATGAGAGAGTGGCTGCTGGTGGGAGTGAGAGAGTAGCTGCTGGTGTGGGTGAGAGTGCGGCTGCTGGTGTGGGCGGGAGGGTTGCTGCTGGTGGGGGTGAGAGAGTGGCTGCTGGTGGTGGTGAGTGGGTGTCTGCTGGTGGGGGTGAGAGAGTGGCTGTTGGTGGGGGTGAGAGGGTGTCTGCTGGTGGTGGTGAGTGAGTGGCTGCTGGTGCGGGTGAGAGGGTGTCTGCTGGTTGGGGGGTGAGAGTGGCTGCTGGTGGCAGTGAGATAGTGGCTGCTGGTGGGGGTGAGAGAGTGGCTGTTGGTGGGAATGAGAGAGTGGCTGATGGTGGGCGTGAGAGAGTGGCTGTTGGTCGGGGTCAGAGAGTGGCTGCTGGTGGGGGTGAGAGAGTGGCTGTTGGTGGGAATGAGAGAGTGGCTGTTGGTCGGGGTCAGAGAGTGGCTGCTGGTGGGGGTGAGAGAGTGGCTGTTGGTGGAGTGAGAGAGTGGCTGCTGGTGGGGGTGAGAGTGTGGCTGCTGGTGGGGTTCAGACTGTGGCTCCTGGTGGGGGTGAGACTGTTACTGCTGGTGGGGTTGAGAGAGTGGCTGCTGGTGGGGGTGAGACTGTTGATGCTGGTGGGGGTGAGAGAGTGGCTGCTAGTGAGGGTGAGAGAGTAGCTGCTGGTGGGGGTTTGAGAGTAGCTGCTGGTGGAGGTGAGAGAGTAGCTGCTGGTGGGGGTTTGAGAGTAGCTGCTGGTGGGGGTTTGAGAGTAGCTGCTGGTGGGGGTTTGAGAGTAGCTGCTGGTGGAGGTGAGAGAGTAGCTGCTGGTGGGGGTTTGAGAGTAGCTGCTGGTGGAGGTGAGAGAGTAGCTGCTGGTGGGGGTGAGAGAGTAGCTGCTGGTGGGGGTGAGAGAGTGGCTGCTGGTGGCGGTGAGAGAGTAGCTGCTGGTGGGAGTGAGAGAGTGGCTGCTGGTGGGAGTGAGAGAGTGGCTGCTGGTGGGAGTGAGAGAGTGGCTGCTGGTGGCGGTGAGAGGGTAGATGCTGGTGGGGGTGAAGGTGTGGCTGCTGTTGGGGGTGAGAGAGTGGCTGCTGGTGGGGGTGAGAGGGTAGATGCTGGTGGGGGTGAAGGTGTGGCTGCTGTTGGGGGTGAGAGAGTAGCTGCTGGTGGGGGTGAGAGAGTGGCTGCTGGTGGGGGTGAGAGAGTGGCTGCTCGTGGGGTTGAGACTGTTGCTGCTGGTGGGGGTGAGAGAGTGAGGCTGCTGGTGGGCGTGAGAGTGTGGCTGCTGGTGGGGGTGACAGTGTGTCTGCTGGTGGGGGTGAGAGAGTGGCTGCTGGTGGGGGTGAGAGAGTGGCTGCTGGTGGGGGTGAGAGAGTGGCTGCTCGTGGGGTTGAGACTGTTGCTGCTGGTGGGGGTGAGAGAGTGAGGCTGCTGGTGGGCGTGAGAGTGTGGCTGCTGGTGGGGGTGAGAGAGTGGCTGCTGGTGGGGGTGAGAGAGTGGCTGCTGGTGGGGGTGAGAGAGTTTATGCTGGTGGGGGTGAGAGAGTGGTGGCTGGTGGGGGTGAGAGTCGCGGCTGGTGGGGGTGAGAGAGTGTCTGCTGGTGGGAGTGAGAGTCGTGGCTGGTGGGGATGAGAGAGTGATCCTGGTGGGGGTGAGAGAGTGGCTGCCGGTGGGGGTGAGAGATTTGATGCTTGTGGGTTTGAGAGTGTGGCTGCTGGTGGGGGTGTGAGGGTTGCTGCTGGTGAGGGTGAGAGAGTGGCTGCTGGTGGGGGTGTGAGGGTTGCTGCTGGTGGGGGTGAGAGTGCGGCTGCTGGTGGGGGTGAGAGTGTGGCTGCTGGTGGGGGTGTGAGGGTTGCTGCTGGTGGGGGTGAGAGTGCGGCTGCTGGTGGGGGTGAGAGAGTGGCTGCTGGTGGGGGTGAGAGTGCGGCTGCTGGTGAGGGTGAGAGTCCGGCTGTGGTGGGGGTGAGTGAGTCGCTGCTGGTGGGGGTGAGACTGTTGCTGCTGGTGGGGGTGAGAGAGTGGCTGCTGGTGGGGGTGAGAGGGTGGCTGCTGGTGGGGGTGAGAGGGTAGCTCCTGGTGGGAGTGAGTGTGTGGCTGCTGGTGGGGGTCAGAGTGCAGCTGCTGGTGGGGATGAGAGGGTTGCTGCTGGTGGGTGTGAGAGAGTGGCTACTGGTGGGGGTGAGAGAGTGGCTGCTGGTGGGGGTGAGAGGGTGGCCGCTGGTGGGGATGAGAGAGTGGCTGCTGGTGGGGGTGAGAGAGTGGCTGCTGGTGGGGGTGAGAGAGTGGCTGCTGGTGGGGGTGAGAGTGTGGCTGCTGGTGGGGGTGAGAGATTTGCAGCTGGTGGGGGTGAGAGGGTGTCTGCTGGTGGGGGAGAGAGTGTGGCTGCTGGTGGGGGTGAGAGACTGGCTGCTGGTGGGGGTGAGAGAGTAGCTAGTGGTGGGGATGAGAGAGTGGCTGCTGGTGGGGGTGAGAGAGTGGCAGAAGGTGGGGGTGATAGTGTGGATGCTGGTGGGGGTGAGAGAGTGGCTGCTGGTGGGGGTGAGAGAGTGGCTGCTGGTGGGGGTGAGAGAGTGGCTGCTGGTGGGGGTGAGAGAGTCGCTGCAGGTGGGGGTGAGTGCGTGGCTGCGGGTGGGGGTGAGAGATTTGCAGCTGGTGGGGGTGAGAGGGTGTCTGCTGGTGGGGGAGAGAGTGTGGCTGCTGGTGGGGGTGAGATGGTGTCTGCTGGTGGGGGTGAGAGACTGGCTGCTGGTGGGGGTGAGAGAGTAGCTGCTGGTGGGGGTGAGATGGTGTCTGCTGGTGGGGCTGAGAGAGTGGCTGCTGGTGCGGGTGAGAGAGTGGATGCTGGTGGGGGTGAGAGAGTGGATGCTGGTGGGGGTGAGAGGGTGGATGCTGGTTGGGGGGAGAGAGTGGCTGCTGGTGGGAGTGAGAGAGTAGCTGCTGGTGGGGGTGAGAGAGTGGCTGCTGGTGGGGGTGACAGAGTAGCTGCTGGTGGGGGTGAGAGAGTAGCTGCTGGTGGGGGTGAGAGAGTAGCTGCTGGTGGGGGTGAGAGAGTGGATGCTGGTGGGGGTGAGAGGGTGGATGCTGGTTGGGGGGAGAGAGTGGCTGCTGGTGGGGGTGAGAGGGTAGCTCCTGGTGGGAGTGAGTGAGTGGCCGTTGGTGGGGGTGAGAGGGTGGATGCTGGTTGGGGGGAGAGAGTGGCTGCTGGTGGGAGTGAGAGAGTAGCTGCTGGTGGGGGTGAGAGAGTGGCTGCTGGTGGGGGTGACAGAGTAGCTGCTGGTGGGGGTGAGAGAGTAGCTGCTGGTGGGGGTGAGAGGGTGGCTGATGGTGGGGGTGAGAGACTGGCTGCTGGTGGAGGTGAGAGAGTAGCTGCTGGTGGGGGTGAGAGGGTGTCTGCTGGTGGAGGTGAGAGAGTGGCTGCTGGTGGGGGTGAGAGTGGCTGATGGTGGGGGTCAGAGTGCAGCTGCTGGTGGGGATGAGAGGGTTGCTGCTGGTGGGTGTGAGAGAGTGGCTACTGGTGGGGGTGAGAGAGTGGCTGCTGGTGGGGGTGAGAGGGTGGCCGCTGGTGGGGGTGAGAGAGTAGCTCCTTGTGGGAGTGAGTGTGTGGCTGCTGGTGGGGATGAGAGAGTGATCCTGGTGGGGGTGAGAGAGTGGCTGCTTGTGGGGTTGAGAGAGTGGCTCCTTGTGGCGGTGAGAGAGTGGCAGAAGGTGGGGGTGATAGTGTGGATGCTGGTGGGGGTGAGAGAGTGGCTGCTGGTGGGGGTGAGAGAGTGGCTGCTGGTGGGGCTGAGAGGGTGGCTGCTGGTGGCGGTGAGAGAGTGGCTGCTGGTGGGGGTGAGAGATTTGCAGCTGGTGGGGGTGAGAGGGTGTCTGCTGGTGGGGGAGAGAGTGTGGCTGCTGGTGGGGGTGAGAGACTGGCTGCTGGTGGGGGTGAGAGAGTAGCTAGTGGTGGGGATGAGAGAGTGGCTGCTGGTGGGGGTGAGAGAGTGGCAGAAGGTGGGGGTGATAGTGTGGATGCTGGTGGGGGTGAGAGAGTGGCTGCTGGTGGGGGTGAGAGAGTGGCTGCTGGTGGGGGTGAGAGAGTGGCTGCTGGTGGGGGTGAGAGAGTCGCTGCAGGTGGGGGTGAGTGCGTGGCTGCGGGTGGGGGTGAGAGATTTGCAGCTGGTGGGGGTGAGAGGGTGTCTGCTGGTGGGGGAGAGAGTGTGGCTGCTGGTGGGGGTGAGATGGTGTCTGCTGGTGGGGGTGAGAGACTGGCTGCTGGTGGGGGTGAGAGAGTAGCTGCTGGTGGGGGTGAGATGGTGTCTGCTGGTGGGGCTGAGAGAGTAGCTGCTGGTGGGGGTGAGAGAGTAGCTAGTGGTGGGGGTGAGATGGTGTCTGCTGGTGGGGATGAGAGAGTGGCTGCTGGTGGGGGTGAGAGAGTAGCTGCTGGTGGGGGTGAGATGGTGTCTGCTGGTGGGGATGAGAGACTGGCTGCTGGTGGGGGTGAGAGAGTAGCTGCTGGTGGGGGTGAGATGGTGTCTGCTGGTGGGGATGAGAGAGTGGCTGCTGGTGGGGGTGAGAGAGTGGATGCTGGTGGGGGTGAGAGGGAGTCTGCTGGTGGGGGTGAGTGAGTGGCTGCTGGTGCGGGTGAGAGAGTGGATGCTGGTGGGGGTGAGAGGGTGGATGCCGGTGGGGGTGAGAGAGTGGATGCTGGTGGGGGTGAGAGGGTGGATGCTGGTGGGAGTGAGTGAGTGGCCGTTGGTGGGGGTGAGAGGGTGGATGCTGGTTGGGGGGAGAGAGTGGCTGCTGGTGGGAGTGAGAGAGTAGCTGCTGGTGGGGGTGAGAGAGTGGCTGCTGGTGGGGGTGACAGAGTAGCTGCTGGTGGGGGTGAGAGAGTAGCTGCTGGTGGGGGTGAGAGGGTGGCTGATGGTGGGGGTGAGAGACTGGCTGCTGGTGGAGGTGAGAGAGTAGCTGCTGGTGGGGGTGAGAGGGTGTCTGCTGGTGGAGGTGAGAGAGTGGCTGCTGGTGGGGGTGAGAGTGGCTGATGGTGGGGGTGAGAGTGTGGCTGATGGTGGGGGTGAGAGACTGGCTGTTGGTGGGGGTGAGAGAGTGGCTGCTGGTGGGGGTGAGAGAGTGGCTGCTGGTGGGGGTGATCGAGTAGCTGCTGGTGGGGGTGAGAGAATGGCTGCTGGTGGGGGTGAGAGGGTGGCTGCTGGTGGGGGTGATCGAGTAGCTGCTGTTGTGGGTGAGAAAGGCTGTTGGTGGGGGTGAGAGAGTTGCTGCTGGTGGGGGTGAGAGACTGGCAGTTGGTGGGGGTGTGAGAGAGTGGCTGTTGGTGGGAGTGAGAGAGTGGCTGTTGGTGGGAGTGAGAGAGTGGCTGTTGGTGGGGGTGAGAGAGTGGCTGTTGGTGGGGGTGAGAGAGTGGCTAATGGTGGGAGTGAAAGTGTGGCTGCTGGTGGGGGTGAGAGTGTGGCTGCTGGTGGGGGCGAGAGAATGGCTGCTGGTGTGGGTGAGAGGGTAGCTCCTGGTGGGAGTGAGTGTGTGGCTGCTGGTGGGGGTGAGAGGGTAGCTCCTGGTGGGAGTGAGTGTGTGGCTGCTGGTGGGGGTGAGAGAGTAGATGCTGGTGGGGGTGAGAGAGTGGCTGCTGGTGGGCATGAGAGAGTGGCTGCTGGTGGGGTTCAGATTGTGGCTGCTGGTGGGGGTGAGAGAGTAGCTGCTGGTGGGGGTGACAGAGTAGCTGCTGGTGGGGGTGACAGAGTAGATGCTGGTGGGCGTGAGAGAGTGGCTGCTGGTGGGGTTCAGATTGTGGCTGCTGGTGGGGGTGAGAGAGTAGCTGCTGGTGGGGGTGACAGAGTAGCTGCTGGTGGGGGTGAGATAGTAGCTGCTGGTGGGGGTGAGAGGGGGTCTGCTGGTGAGAGTGAGAGAGTTGCTGCTGGTGGGGGTGAGAGAGTGGCTGCTTGTGGGGGTGAGAGAGTAGCTGCTGGTGGGGGTGAGAGAGTGGCTGCTTGTGGGGGTGAGAGAGTAGCTGCTGGTGGGGGTGAGAGAGTCGCTGCTGGTGGGGGTGAGAGAGTATCTGCTGGTGGGGTTCAGATTGTGGCTCCTGGTGGGGGTGAGAGAGTGGCTGTTGGTGGGAGTGAGAGTGTGGGTGCTGGTGGGCGTGAGACTGTGGCTGCTGTTGGGGGTGACAGTGTGTCTGCTGGTGGGGGTGAGAGAGTGGCTGCTGGTGGGAGTGAGAGTCGCGGCTGGTGGGGGTGAGAGAGTAGCTGCTGGTGGGTGTGAGAGTCGTGGCTGGTGGGGTTGAGAGAATGGCTCCTGGTGGGGGTGAGAGTGTGGCTGCTGGTGGGGGTGAGAGTGTGGCTGCTGGTGGGGGTGAGAGGGTTGCTGCTGGTGGGGGTGAGAGTGTGGCTGCTGGTGGGGGTGTGAGTGTGGCTGCTGGTGGGAGTGAGAGTGTGGCTGCTGGTGGGGGTGTGAGGGTTGCTGCTGGTGTGGGAGAGAGTGTGGCTGCTGGTGGGGGTGAGATGGTGTCTGCTGGTGGGGGTGAGAGAGTGGCTGCTGGTGGGGGTGAGAGGGTGTCTGCTGGTGGGGGTGAGAGTGTGGCTGTTGGTGGGGCTGAGAGAGTGGCTGCTGGTGGGGTTGAGACTGTTGCTGCTAGTGGGGGTGAGAGAGTAGCTGCTGGTGGGGGTGAGAGAGTAGCTGCTGGTGGGGGTGAGAGATTGGCTGCTGGTGGGGGTGAGAGAATGGCTGTTGGTGGGAGTGAGCGAGTAGCTGCTGGTGGGGCTGAGAGAGTAGCTGCTGGTGGGGGTGAGAGAGTAGCTGCTGGTGGGGATGAGAGAGTAGCTGCTGGTGGGAGTGAAAGTGTGGCTGCTGGTGGGTGTGAGAGAGTGGCTGCTGGTGGGGGTGAGAGAGTAGCTGCTGGTGGGGGTGAGAGAATGGCTGTTGGTGGGAGTGAGCGAGTAGTTGCTGGTGGGGCTGAGAGAGTAGCTGCTGGTGGGGGTGAGAGGGTGTCTGCTGGTGGGAGTGAGAGAGTGGCTGTTGGTGGGAATGAGAGAGTGGCTGATGGTGGGCGTGAGAGAGTGGCTGTTGGTGGGGGTCAGAGAGTGGCTGCTGGTGGGGGTGAGAGAGTGGCTGTTGGTGGGAATGAGAGAGTGGCTGATGGTGGGCGTGAGAGAGTGGCTGTTGGTGGGGGTCAGAGAGTGGCTGCTGGTGGGGGTGAGAGAGTGGCTGTTGGTGGGCGTGAGAGAGTGGCTGTTGGTGGGGGTCAGAGAGTGGCTGCTGGTGGGGGTGAGAGAGTGGCTGTTGGTGGGAGTGAGAGAGTGGCTGCTGGTGGGGGTGAGAGTGTTGCTGCTGGTGGGGGTGAGAGAGTGGCTGTTGGTGGGAGTGAGAGAGTGGCTGCTGGTGGGGGTGAGAGTGTTGCTGCTGGTGGGAGTCAGCGAGTAGCTTCTGCTGGGGCTGAGAGAGTGGCTGCTGGTGGGGGTGAGAGAGTAGCTGCTGGTGGGGGTTTGAGAGTAGCTGCTGGTGGGGGTGAGAGAGTAGCTGCTGGTGGGGGTGAGAGGGTGTCTGCTGGTGGGGTTGAGAGAGTGGCTGCTGGTGGGGGTGAGGGAGTGGCTGCTGGTGGGGGTGAGATAGTAGCTGCTGGTGGGGCTGAGAGGGTGTCTGCTGGTGGGGATGAGAGAGTGGCTGCTGGTGGGAGTGAGAGAGTAGCTGCTGGTGGGGGTGAGAGGGTAGCTCCTTGTGGGAGTGATTGTGTGGCTGCTGGCGTGGGTGAGAGTGCGGCTGCTGGTGGGGGTGAGAGTGCGGCTGCTGGTGGGGGTGTGAGAGTGGCTGCTGGTGGGGGTGAGAGAGTGGCTGCTGGTGGCGGTGAGAGTGTTGCTGCTGGTGGGGGTGAGAGAATGGCTGTTGGTGGGAGTCAGCGAGTAGCTGCTGGTGGGGGTGACAGTGTGTCTGCTGGTGGGGGTGAGAGAGTGGCTGCTGGTGGGGGTGAGACTGTTGATGCTGGTGGGGTTGAGAGAGTTGCTGCTGGTGGGGGTGAGAGAGTGGCTGCTGGTTGGGGAGAGTGTGGCTGCTGGTGGGGATGAGAGAGTGATCCTGGTGGGGGTGAGAGATTGGATGCTTGTGGGGTTGAGAGAGTGGCTCCTTGTGGCGGTGAGAGTGTGGCAGCACGTGGGGGTGAGATTGCGGCTGCTGGTGGGGGTGAGAGGTTTGCTGCTGGTGGGAGTGGGAGAGTGTCTGCTGGTGGGCGTGAGAGTGTGGCTGCTGGTGAGGGTGAGAGAGTGGCTGCTGGTGGGGGTGAGAGTGCGGCTGCTGGTGGGGGTGAGAGTGTGGCTGCTGGTGGGGGTGTGTGGGTGGCTGCTGGTGGGGGTGAGAGAGTGGCTGCTGGTGGGGGTGAGAGTGCGGCTGCTGGTGGGGGTGAGAGAGTGGCTGCTGGTGGGGGTGAGAGTGCGGCTGATGGTGGGGGTGAGAGTTCGGCTGTGGTGGGGGTGAGAGAGTCGCTGCTGGTGGGGGTGAGAGTGTGGCTGCTGGTGGGGGTGAGATGGTGTCTGCTGGTGGGGGCGAGAGAGTGGCTGCTGGTGGGTTTGAGAGGGTGTCTGCTGGTGGGGGGGAGATTCTGGCTGTTGGTGGGGGTGAGAGAGTGGCTGTTGGTGGGGGTGAGAGAGTAGCTGCTGGTGGGGGTGAGAGAGTGGCTCCTGGTGGGAGTGAGTGTGTGGCTGCTGGTGTGGGTGAGAGTGCGGCTGCTGGTGGGGGTGAGAGGGTTGCTGCTGGTGAGGGTGAGAGAGTGGCTGCTGGTGGGGGTGAGAGAGTGGCTGCTGGTGGGGGTGAGAGTGCGGCTGCTGGTGGGGGTGAGAGTGTGGCTGCTGGTGGGGGTGTGTGGGTGGCTGCTGGTGGGGGTGAGAGAGTGGCTGCTGGTGGGGTTGAGACTGTTGCTGCTGGTGGGGGTGAGAGGGTGTCTGCTGGTGGGGATGACAGAGTGGCTGCTGGTGGGAGTGAGAGAGTAGCTCCTGGTGGGAGTGAGTGTGTGGCTGCTGGTGTGGGTGAGAGTGCGGCTGCTGGTGGGGGTGAGAGGGTTGCTGCTGGTGGGGGTGAGAGAGTGGCTGCTGGTGGGGGTGAGAGGGTGTCTGCTGGTGGGGGTGAGTGAGTGGCTGTTGGTGGGGGTGAGAGGGTGTCTGCTGGTGGGGGTGAGTGAGTGGCTGTTGGTGGGGGTGAGAGGTTGTCTGCTGGTGGGGGGGAGAGAGTTGCTGCTGGTGGCAGTGAGATAGTGGCTGCTGGTGGGGGTGAGAGAGTGGCTCCTGGTGGGGGTGAGAGAGTAGCTGCTGGTGGGGATGAGAGAGTAGCTGCTGGTGGGGGTGAGAGAGTTGCTGCTGGTGGGGGTGAGAGAGTAGCTGCTGGTGGGGGTGAGAGAGTGGCTGCTGGTGGGTGTGAGAGACTGGCTCCTGGTGGGGGTGAGAGAGTAGCTGCTGGTGGGGATGAGAGAGTAGCTGCTGGTGGGGGTGAGAGAGTAGCTGCTGGTGGGGGTGAGGGAGTGGCTGCTGGTGGGGGTGAGAAGGTGGCTGCTGGTGGGGGTGAGAGTGTGGCAGCTGGTGGGGGTGAGAGAGTGGCTGCTGGTGGGGGTGAGAGAGTGGCTGTTGGTGGGGATGAGAGAGTGGCTACTGGTGGGGGTGAGAGAGTAGCTGCTGGTGGGGGTGAGAGAGTGGCTGTTGGTGGGGATGAGAGGGTGGCTGATGGTGGGGGTGAGAGAGTGGCTGTTGGTGGGGGTGAGAGAGTGGCTACTGGTGGGGGTGAGAGTGTGGCAGCTGGTGGGGGTGAGAGAGTGGCTGCTGGTGGGGGTGAGAGAGTGGCTGCTGGTGGCGGTGAGAGTCGTGGCTGGTGGGGGTGAGAGAGTGATCCTGGTGGGGGTGAGAGAGTGGCTGCTGGTGGGGTTGAGAGTTCGGCTGTGGTGGGGGTGAGAGAGTCGCTGCTGGTGGGGGTGAGTGCGTGGCTGCGGGTGGGGGTGAGAGATTTGCAGCTGGTGGGGGTGAGAGGGTGTCTGCTGGTGGGGGAGAGAGTGTGGCTGCTGGTGGGGGTGAGATGGTGTCTGCTGGTGGGGGTGAGAGACTGGCTGATGGTGGGGGTGAGAGGATGTCTGCTGGTGGGGGGGAGAGTGTGGCTGTTGGTGGGAGTGACCGAGTAGCTGCTGGTGGGGCTGAGAGAGTAGCTGCTGGTGGGGGTGAGAGAGTTGCTGCTGGTGGGGGTGAGAGAGTTGCTGCTGGTGGGGGTGAGAGACTGGCAGTTGGTGGGGGTGAGGGAGTGGCTGTTGGTGGGGGTGAGAGAGTGGCTGCTGGTGGGAGTGAAAGTGTGGCTGCTGGTGGGTGTGAGAGAGTGGCTGCTGGTGGGAGTGAGAGAGTGGCTGCTGGTGGGAGTGAGAGAGTGGCTGCTGGTGGGGGTGAGAGGGTAGCTGCTGGTGGGGGTGAGAGAGTGGCTGCTGGTGGGGGTGAGAGGGTAGCTGCTGGTGGGGGTGAGAGGGTAGCTGCTGGTGGGGGTGAGAGGGTAGCTGCTGGTGGGGGTGAGAGTGTGGCTGCTGGTGGGGGTGAGAGGGTAGCTGCTGGTGGGGGTCAGAGTGCGGCAGCTGGTGGGGGTGAGAGAGTGGCTGCTGGTGGGGGTGAGAGGGTAGCTGCTGGTGGGGGTGAGAGGGTAGCTGCTGGTGGGGGTGAGAGGGTTGCTGCTGGTGGGGGTGAGAGTGTGGCTACTGTTGGGGTTGAGAGAGTGGCTGCTGGTGGGGGTGAGAGAGTAGCTGCTGGTGGGGGTGACAGAGTAGCTGCTGGTGGGGGTGAGATAGTAGCTGCTGGTCGGGGTGAGAGGGTGTCTGCTGGTGGGGATGAGAGAGTGGTTGCTGGTGAGAGTGAGAGAGTTGCTGCTGGTGGGGGTGAGAGACTGGCAGTTGGTGGGGGTGAGAGAGTGGCTGTTGGTGGGGGTGAGAGAATGGCTGTTTGTGGGGGTGAGAGGGTGTCTGCTGGTTGGGGTGAGTGAGTGGCTGCTGGTGCGGGTGAGAGGATGTCTGCTGGAGGGGGTGAGAGAGTAGATGCTGGTGGGGGTGAGAGAGTGCCTGCTGGTGGGGGTGAGAGGGTGTCTGCTGGTTGGGGGGAGAGAGTGGCTGCTGGTGGCAGTGAGATAGTGGCTGCGGGTGGGGGTGAGAGAGTAGATGCTGGTGGGGGTGAGAGAGTAGCTGCTGGTGGGGGTTTGAGAGTAGCTGCTGGTGGGGGTGAGAGAGTAGCTGCTGGTGGGGGTGAGAGAGTAGCTGCTGGTGGGGGTGAAAGGGTGTCTGCTGGTGGGGATGAGAGAGTGGTTGCTGGTGAGAGTGAGAGAGTAGCTGCTGGTGGGGGTGAGAGGGTAGCTCCTCGTGGGAGTGAGTGTGTGGCTGCTGGTGTGGGTCAGAGTGTGGCTGCTGGTGGCGGTGAGAGGGTTGCTGCTGGTGGGGGTGAGAGAGTGGCTGCGGGTGGGGGTGAGAGAGTGGCTGCTGGTGGGGGTGAGAGTCGCTGCTGGTGGGGGTGAGAGAGTGGCTGCTGGTGGGGGTGAGAGGGTGTCTGCTGGTGGGGGTGAGAGTGTGACTGCTGGTGGGGGTGAGAGGGTGTCTGCTGGTGTGGGTGAGAGAGTGGATGCTGGAGGGGGTGAGAGGGTGTCTGCTGGTGGGGGGGTGAGAGAGTGGCTGCTAGTGGGGTTGAGGCTGTTGCTGCTGGTGGGGGTGAGAGAGTGGCTGCTGGTGGGGGTGAGAGAGTGGCTCCTGGTTGGAGTGAGAGAATGGCTGCTGGTGGGGTACAGATTGTGGCTCCTGGTGGGGGTGAGAGAGTGGCTGCTGGTGGGAGTGAGAGAGTGGCTGCTGGTGGGCGTGAGAGAGTGGCTGCTGGTGGGCGTGAGTGTGTGGCTGCTGGTGGGGGTGAGAGAGTTGCTGCTGGTGGGGGTGAGAGTGTGGCTGCTGGCGGGGGTGAGAGAGTTGCTGCTGGTGGGGGTGAGAGAGTAGCTGTTGGTGGGGGTGAGAGAGTAGCTGTTGGTGGGGGTGAGAGTGTGGCTGCTGGCGGGGGTGAGAGACTTGCTGCTGGTGGGGGTGAGAGAGTAGCTGCTGGTGGGGGTGAGAGAATGGCTGCTGGTGGGGGTGAGAGGGTGGCTGCTGGTGGTGGTGAGAGGGTAGCTCCTGGTGGGAGTGAGTGTGTGGCTGCTGGTGTGGGTGAGAGTGCGGCTGCTGGTGGGGGTGAGTGAGTGGCTGTTGTTGGGGGTGAGAGGGTGTCTGCTGGAGGGGGTGAGAGAGTAGATGCTGGTGGGGATGAGAGGGTGTCTGCTGGTTGGGGGAGAGAGTGGCTACGGGTGGGGGTGAGAGAGTAGATGCTGGTGGGGGTGAGAGAGTGGCTGCTGGTGGGAGTGAGAGAGTAGCTGCTGTTGGGGGTGAGAGGTTGTCTGCTGGTGGGGATGAGAGAGTGGCTGCTGGTGGGAGTGAGAGAGTGGCTGCTAGTGGGGGTCAGAGTGCGGCAGCTGGTGGGGGTGAGAGAGTGGCTGCTGGTGGGGGTGAGAGGGTAGCTGCTGGTGGGGGTGAGAGGGTAGCTGCTGGTGGGGGTGAGAGGGTTGCTGCTGGTGGGGGTGAGAGTGTGGCTGCTGGTGGGGTTGAGAGAGTGGCTGCTGGTGGGATTGAGAGAGTGGCTGCTGGTGGGGGTCAGAGTGCGGCAGCTGGTGGGGGTGAGAGAGTGGCTGCTGGTGGGGGTGAGAGAGTGGCTGCTGGTGGGATTGAGAGAGTGGCTGCTGGTGGGGGTCAGAGTGCGGCAGCTGGTGGGGGTGAGAGAGTGGCTGCTGGTGGGATTGAGAGAGTGGCTGCTGGTGGGGGTCAGAGTGCGGCAGCTGGTGGGGGTGAGAGAGTGGCTGTTGGTGGGAGTGAGAGAGTGGCTGCTGGTGGGGTTGAGAAAGGCTGTTGGTGGGTGTGAGCGAGTTGCTGCTGGTGGGAGTGAGAGACTGGCTGTTGGTGGGTGTGAGCGAGTTGCTGCTGGTGGGGGTGAGAGACTGGCTCTGGTGGGTGTGAGAGTGTGGCTGCTGTTGTGGGTGAGAAAGGCTGTTGGTGGGGGTGAGAGAGTTGCTGCTGGTGGGGGTGAGAGACTGGCTGTTGGTGGGGGTGAGAGAGTGGCTGTTGGTGGGGGTGAGAGAGTGGCTGTTGGTGGGGGTGAGAGAGTGGCTGTTGGTGGGGGTGAGAGAGTAGCTGCTGGTGGGTGAGAGAATGGCAGTTGGTGGGGGTGAGAGAGTGGCTGCTGGTGGGGGTGGGAGAGTAGCTGCTGGTGGGGGTGAGAGAGTGGCTGCTGGTGGGAGTGAGAGAGTGGCTGCTGGTGGGAGTGAGAGAGTGGCTGTTGGTGGGGGTGAGAGAGTGGCTGTTGGTGGGGGTGAGAGAGTGGCTGTTGGTGGGGGTGAGAGAGTGGCTGTTGGTGGGGGTGAGAGAGTAGCTGCTGGTGGGGGTGAGAGAGTGGCTGCTGGTGGGGGTCAGAGTGCGGCAGCTGGTGGGGGTGAGAGAGTGGCTGCTGGTGGGGGTGAGAGAGTGGCTGCTGGTGGGGGTCAGAGTGCGGCAGCTGGTGGGGGTGAGAGAGTGGCTGCTGGTGGGGGTGAGAGGGTAGCTGCTGGTGGGGGTGAGAGGGTAGCTGCTGGTGGGGGTGAGAGGGTTGCTGCTGGTGGGGGTGAGAGTGTGGCTGCTGGTGGGGGTCAGAGTGCGGCAGCTGGTGGGGGTGAGAGAGTGGCTGCTGGTGGGGGTGAGAGAGTAGCTGCTGGTGGGGGTGAGAGAGTGGCTGCTGGTGGGGGTGAGAGAGTAGCTGCTGGTGGGGGTGAAAGGGTGTCTGCTGATGGGCGTGAGAGAGTGGCTGCTGGTGGGGTTCAGATTGTGGCTGCTGGTGGGGGTGAGAGAGTAGCTGCTGGTGGGGGTGACAGAGTAGCTGCTGGTGGGGGTGAGATAGTAGCTGCTGGTCGGGGTGAGAGGGTGTCTGCTGGTGGGGATGAGAGAGTGGTTGCTGGTGAGAGTGAGAGAGTAGCTGCTGGTGGGGGTGAGAGGGTAACTCCTCGTGGGAGTGAGTGTGTGGCTGCTGGTGTGGGTGAGAAAGGCTGTTGGTGGGGGTGAGAGAGTTGCTGCTGGTGGGGGTGAGAGACTGGCAGTTGGTGGGGGTGAGAGAGTGGCTGTTGGTGGGGGTGAGAGAATGGCTGTTGGTGGGGGTGAGAGGGTGTCTGCTGGTTGGGGTGAGTGAGTGGCTGCTGGTGCGGGTGAGAGGATGTCTGCTGGAGGGGGTGAGAGAGTAGATGCTGGTGGGGGTGAGAGAGTGCCTGCTGGTGGGGGTGAGAGGGTGTCTGCTGGTTGGGGGGAGAGAGTGGCTGCTGGTGGCAGTGAGATAGTGGCTGCGGGTGGGGGTGAGAGAGTAGATGCTGGTGGGGGTTTGAGAGTAGCTGCTGGTGGGGGTGAGAGAGTAGCTGCTGGTGGGGGTGAGAGAGTAGCTGCTGTGGGTGTGAGAGAGGAGCTGCTGGTGGGGGTGAGAGAGTAGCTGCTGGTGGGGGTTTGAGAGTAGCTGCTGGTGGGGGTGAGAGAGTAGCTGCTGGTGGGGGTGAGAGAGTAGCTGCTGGTGGGGGTGAAAGGGTGTCTGCTGGTTGGGGGGTGAGAGTAGCTGCTGGTGGGGGTGAGAGGGGGTCTGCTGGTGGGGATGAGAGAGTGGTTGCTGGTGAGAGTGAGAGAGTAGCTGCTGGTTGTGGTGAGAGGGTAGCTCCTCGTGGGAGTGAGTGTGTGGCTGCTGGTGTGGGTCAGAGTGTGGCTGCTGGTGGCGGTGAGAGGGTTGCTGCTGGTGGGGGTGAGAGAGTGGCTGCTGGTGGGAGTGAGTGAGTGGCTGCTGGTGGGGGTGAGAGAGTGGCTGCGGGTGGGGGTGAGAGAGTGGCTGCTGGTGGGGGTGAGAGTCGCTGCTGGTGGGGGTGAGAGAGTGGCTGCTGGTGGGGGTGAGAGGGTGTCTGCTGGTGGGGGTGAGAGAGTGGCTGCTGGTGGGAGTGAGAGAGTGGCTGTTGGTGGGAGTGAGAGAGTGGCTGCTGGTGGGGTACAGATTGTGGCTCCTGGTGGGGGTGAGAGAGTGGCTGCTGGTGGGAGTGAGAGAGTGGCTGCTGGTGGGGGTGAGGGTTGCTGCTGGTGGGGGTGAGAGAGTGGCTGCTGGTGGGGGTGAGAGGGTGTCTGCTGGTGGGGGTGAGTGAGTGGCTGTTGTTGGGGGTGAGAGGGTGTCTGCTGGAGGGGGTGAGAGAGTAGATGCTGGTGGGGATGAGAGGGTGGCTGCTGGTGGGAGTGAGAGAGTAGCTGCTGTTGGGGGTGAGAGGTTGTCTGCTGGTGGGGATGAGAGAGTGGCTGCTGGTGGGAGTGAGAGAGTGGCTGCTGGTGGGGGTCAGAGTGCGGCAGCTGGTGGGGGTGAGAGAGTGGCTGCTGGTGGGGGTGAGAGGGTAGCTGCTGGTGGGGGTGAGAGGGTAGCTGCTGGTGGGGGTGAGAGGGTTGCTGCTGGTGGGGGTGAGAGTGTGGCTACTGTTGGGGGTCAGAGTGCGGCAGCTGGTGGGGGTGAGAGAGTGGCTGCTGGTGGGGGTGAGAGGGTAGCTGCTGGTGGGGGTGAGAGTGTGGCTGCTGGTGGGGGTGAGAGAGTGGCTGCTGGTGGGTGTGAGAGAGTGGCTGCTGGTGGGGGTGAGAGTGTGGCTGTTGGTGAGAGTGAGAGAGTGGCTGCTGGTGGGTGTGAGCGAGTTGCTGCTGGTGGGGGTGAGAGAGTAGCTGCTGGTGGGAGTGAGAGACTGGCAGTTGGTGGGTGTGAGCGAGTTGCTGCTGGTGGGGGTGAGAGACAGCCTGTTGGTGGGGGTGTGAGTGTGGCTGTTTGTGGGAGTGAGAGTGTGGCTGCCGGTGGGGGTGAGAGACTGGCTGTTGGTGGGGGTGAGAGAGTGGCTCTGGTGGGTGTGAGAGTGTGGCTGCTGTTGTGGGTGAGAAAGGCTGTTGGTGGGGGTGAGAGAGTTGCTGCTGGTGGGGGTGAGAGACTGGCTGTTGGTGGGTGTGAGGGAGTGGCTGTTGGTGGGGGTGAGAGAGTGGCTGTTGGTGGGGGTGAGAGAGTAGCTGCTGGTGGGAGTGAGAGAGTGGCTGTTGGTGGGAGTGAGAGAGTGGCTGTTGGTGGGGGTGAGAGAGTAGCTGCTGGTGGGGGTGAGAGAGTAGCTGCTGGTGGGGGTGAGAGAATGGCTGTTGGTGGGAGTGAGCGAGTAGCTGCTGGTGGGGCTGAGAGAGTAGCTGCTGGTGGGGGTGAGAGAGTAGCTGCTGGTGGGGGTGAGATAGTAGCTGCTGGTGGGCGTGAGAGGGTGTCTGCTGGTGGGGATGAGAGAGTGGCTGCTGGTGAGAGTGAGAGAGTAGCTGCTGGTGGGGGTGAGAGGGTAGCTCCTCGTGGGAGTGAGTGTGTGGCTGCTGGATATGGTCAGAGTGCGGCTGCTGGTGGGGGTGAGAGGGTGGCTGCTGGTGGGGGTGAGAGGGTAGCTCCTGGTGGGAGTGAGTGTGTGGCTGCTGGTGTGGGTGAGAGTGCGGCTGCTGGTGGGGGTGAGAGGGTTGCTGCTGGTGGGGGTGAGAGAGTGGCTGCTGGTGGGGGTGAGTGGTTGTCTGCTGGTGGGGGTGAGAGAGTGGCTGTTGGTGGGGGTGAGAGGGTGTCTGCTGGTGGTGGTGAGTGAGTGGCTGCTGGTGCGGGTGAGAGGATGTCTGCTGGTTGGGGGGAGAGAGTGGCTGCTGGTGGGGGTGAGAGGGTTGCTGCTGGTGGGGGTGAGAGAGTGGCTGCTGGTGGGAGTGAGAGAGTGGCTGCTGGTGGGGATGAGAGAGTGGCTGCTGGTGGGGGTGAGAGAGTGGCTGCTGGTGGGGGTGAGAGTCGCTGCTGGTGGGGGTGAGAGAGTGGCTGCTTGTGGGGGTGAGAGAGTGGATGCTGGAGGGGGTGAGAGGGTGTCTGCTGGTGGGGGTGAGAGTGTGGCTGCTGGTGGGGGTGAGAGGGTGTCTGCTGGTGGGGGTGAGAGAGTGGCTGCTAGGTGGAGGTGAGAGGGTGTCTGCTGGTGGGGTGAGAGAGTGGCTGTTGGTGGAGGTGAGAGAGTAGCTGCTGGTGGGGTTGAGAGAGTGGCTGTTGGTGGGGGTGAGAGAGTGGCTGTTGGTGGGGGTGAGAGAGTGGCTGTTGGTGGGGGTGAGAGAGTGGCTGTTGGTGGGGGTGAGAGAGTGGCTGTTGGTGGGAGTGAGCGAGTTGCTGCTGGTGGGGGTGAGAGAGTGGCTGTTGGTGGGGGTGAGAGAGTGGCTGTTGGTGGGGGTGAGAGAGTGGCTGTTGGTGGGGGTGAGAGAGTGGCTGTTGGTGGGGGTGAGAGAGTGGCTGCTGGTGGGGGTGAGAGAGTGGCTGTTGGTGGGGGTGAGAGAGTGGCTGTTGGTGGGGGAAAGAGAGTGGCTGTTGGTGGGAGTGAGCGAGTTGCTGCTGGTGGGGGTGAGACAGTAGCTGCTGGTGGGGGTGAGAGACTGGCTGTTGGTGGGTGTGAGCGAGTTGCTGCTGGTGGGGGTGAGAGACTGGCTGTTGGTGGGGGTGTGAGTGTGGCTGTTTGTGGGAGTGAGAGTGTGGCTGCCAGTGGGGGTGAGAGACTGGCTGTTGGTGGGGGTGAGAGAGTGGCTCTGGTGGGTGTGAGAGTGTGGCTGCTGTTGTGGGTGAGAAAGGCTGTTGGTGGGGGTGAGAGAGTTGCTGCTGGTGGGGGTGAGAGACTGGCTGTTGGTGGGTGTGAGGGAGTGGCTGTTGGTGGGGGTGAGAGAGTGGCTGTTGGTGGGGGTGAGAGAGTGGCTGTTGGTGGGGGTGAGAGAGTGGCTGTTGGTGGGGGTGAGAGAGTAGCTGCTGGTGGGGGTGAGAGAATGGCTGTTGGTGGGAGTGAGCGAGTAGCTGCTGGTGGGGCTGAGAGAGTAGCTGCTGGTGGGGGTGAGAGAGTAGCTGCTGGTGGGGGTGAGAGACTGGCTGTTGGTGGGTGTGAGGGAGTGGCTGTTGGTGGGGGTGAGAGAGTGGCTGTTGGTGGGGGTGAGAGAGTGGCTGTTGGTGGGGGTGAGAGAGTAGCTGCTGGTGGGGGTGAGAGAGTAGCTGCTGGTGGGGGTGACAGAGTAGCTGCTGGTGGGGGTGAGATAGTAGCTGCTGGTGGGCGTGAGAGGGTGTCTGCTGGTGGGGATGAGAGAGTGGCTGCTGGTGAGAGTGAGAGAGTAGCTGCTGGTGGGGGTGAGAGGGTAGCTCCTCGTGGGAGTGAGTGTGTGGCTGCTGGAGTTGGTCAGAGTGCGGCTGCTGGTGGGGGTGAGAGGGTGGCTGCTGGTGGGGGTGAGAGGGTAGCTCCTGGTGGGAGTGAGTGTGTGGCTGCTGGTGTGGGTGAGAGTGCGGCTGTTGGTGGGAGTGAGAGAGTGACTGCTGGTGGCGGTGAGAGTGTTGCTGCTGGTGGGGGTGAGAGAATGGCTGTTGGTGGGAGTCAGCGAGTAGCCGCTGGTGGGGCTGAGAGAGTGGCTGCTGGTGGGGGTTTGAGAGTAGCTGCTGGTGGAGGTGGGAGAGTAGATGCTGGTGGGTGTGAGAGAGTAGCTGCTGGTGTGGGTGAGAGAGTAGCTGCTGGTGGGCGTGAGAGAGTGGCTGCTGGTGGGGTTCAGATTGTGTCTGCTGGTGGGCGTGAGAGTGTGGCTGCTGGTGGGGTTGAGACTGTTGCTGTTGGTGGGGGTGAGAGAGTTGCTGCTGGTGGGGGTGAGCGAGTGGCTGCTGGAGGGGTTGAGAGAGTGGCTGCTGGTGGGGGTGAGAGAGTAGCTGCTGGTGGGGGTGAGAGACTGGCTGTTGGTGGGGGTGAGGGAGTGGCTGTTGGTGGGGGTGAGAGAGTGGCTGTTGGTGGGGGTGAGAGAATGGCTGTTGGTGGGAGTGAGCGAGTAGCTGCTGGTGGGTCTGAGAGAGTAGCTGCTGGTGGGGGTGAGATAGTAGCTGCTGGTGGGGGTGAGAGGGAGTCTGCTGGTGGGGATGAGAGAGTGGCTGCTGGTGGGAGTGAGAGAGTAGCTGCTGGTTGGGGGGTGAGAGTGGCTGCTGGTGGCAGTGAGTTAGTGGCTGTTGGTGGGGGTGAGAGAGTAGCTGCTGGTGGGGGTGAGAGTGTGGCTGCTGGTGGGGGTGAGAGAGTAGCTGCTGGTCGGGGTGAGAGAGTGGCTGTTGTTGGGGGTGAGAGAGTGGCTGCTGGTGGGGGTGAGAGAGTGGCTGTTGGTGGGAGTGAGAGAGTAGCTGCTGGTGGGGGTTTGAGAGTAGCTGCTGGTGGAGGTGAGAGAGTAGCTGCTGGTGGGGGTGAGGGAGTGGCTGCTGGTGGGGTTGAGAGGGTTGCTGCTGTTGGGGGTGAGAGTGCGGCTGCTGGTGGGGGTGAGAATTCGGCTGTGGTGGGGGTGAGAGAGTGTCTGCTGGTGTGGGTGAGAGAGTGGCTGCTGGTGGGAGTGAGAGAGTGGCTGTTGGTGGGAGTGAGAGAGTGGCTGTTGGTGGGGCTGAGAGAGTGGCTGCTGGTGGGGGTGAGAGAGTGGCTGCTGGTGGGAGTGAGAGAGTGGCTGCTGGTGGGCGTGAGAGAGTGGCTGCTGGTGGGTGTGAGAGGGTGGCTGCTGGTGGGGGTGAGAGAGTGGCTGTTGGTGGGAGTGAGAGAGTGGCTGTTGGTGGGGGTGAGAGAGTGGCTAATGGTCGGAGTGAAAGTATGGCTGCTGGTGGGGGTGAGCGAGTAGCTGCTGGTGGGGGTGAGAGAATGGCTGCTGGTGGGGGTGAGAGGGTAGCTGCTGGTGGTGTTGAGAGGGTAGCTCCTGGTGGGAGTGAGTGTGTGGCTGCTGGTGTGGGTGAGAGTGCGGCTGCTGGTGGGGGTGAGGGTTGCTGCTGGTGGGGGTGAGAGTGTGTCTGCTGGTGGGGATGAGAGAGTGGCTGCTGGTGGGGGTGAGAGAGTGGCTGCTGGTGGGGGTGAGAGAGTGGCTGCTGGTGGGGGTGAGAGGGTAGCTGCTGGTGGGGGTGAGAGGGTTGCTGCTGGTGGGGGTGAGAGAGTGGCTGCTGGTGGGAGTGAGAGAGTGGCTGATGGTGGGGTTCAGATTGTGGCTCCTGGTGGGGGTGAGAGTGTGGCTGCTGGTGGTGTTGAGACTGTTGATGCTGGTGGGGGTGACAGTGTGGCTGCTGTTGTGGGTGGGAAAGGCTGTTGGTGGGGGTGAGGGAGTGGCTGTTGGTGTGGGTGAGAGAGTGGCTGCTGGTGGGAGTGAAAGTGTGGCTGTTGGTGGGGGTGAGTGTGCGGCTGCTGGTGGGGGTGAGAGAGGAGCTGCTGGTGGGGGTGAGAGAATGGCTGCTGGTGGGGGTGAGAGAGTAGCTGCTGGTGGGGGTGAGAGAGTGGCTGCTGGTGGGCGTGTGAGTGTGGCTGTTTGTGGGAGTGAGAGTGTGGCTGCCGGTGGGGGTGAGAGACTGGCTGTTGGTGGGGGTGAGAGAGTGGCTCTGGTGGGTGTGAGAGTGTGGCTGCTGTTGTGGGTGAGAAAGGCTGTTGGTGGGGTTGAGAGAGTTGCTTCTGGTGGGGGTGAGAGACTGGCTGTTGGTGGGGGTGAGAGAGTGGCTGTTGGTGGGGGTGAGAGAGTGGCTGCTGGTGGGAGTGAGAGAGTGGCTGCTGGTGGGAGTGAAAGTGTGGCGACTGGTGAGGGTGAGAGAGTAGCTGCTGGTGGGGGTGAGAGAATGGCTGTTGGGGGGAGAGAGCGAGCAGCTGCTGGTGGGGCTGAGAGAGTAGCTGGTGGTGGGGGTGAGAGGGTAGCTCCTCGTGGGAGTGAGTGTGTGGCTGCTGGTGTGGGTCAGAGTGCGGCTGCTGGTGGGGGTGAGAGGGTTGCTGCTGGTGGGGGTGAGAGAGTGGCTGCTGGTGTGGGTGAGAGGGTGGCTGCTGGTGGGGGTGAGAGGGTAGATCCTGGTGGGAGTGAGTATGTGGCTGCTGGTGTGGGTGAGAGAGTGGCTGCTGGTGGGGGTGAGAGTGTGGCTGTTGGTGGGGGTGAGAGGGTGTCTGCTGGTGGTGGTGAGTGAGTGGCTGCTGGTGCGGGTGAGAGGATGTCTGCTGGTTGGGGCGAGAGAGTGGCTGCTGGTGGGGGTGGGAGAGTGGCTGCTGGTGGGGGTGAGATAGTGGCTGCTGGTGGAAGTGAGAGAGTGGCTGTTGGTGGGAGTGAGAGAGTGGCTGCTGGTGGGGGTGAGAGAGTGGCTGCTGGTGGGAGTGAGAGAGTGGCTGCTGGTGGGGGTGGGAGAGTGGCTGCTGGTGGGGGTGGGAGAGTGGATGCTGGTGGGGGTAAGATAGTGGCTCCTGGTGGGATTCAGATTGTGGCTCCTGGTGGGAGTGAGAGTGTGGCTGTTGGTGGGAGTGAGATAGTGGCTGCTGGTGGAGGTGAGAGAGTGGCTGCTGGTGGGGGTGAGAGTGTGGCTGCTGGTGGGGGTGGGAGAGTGGATGCTGGTGGGTGTGAGAGAGTGGCTGCTGGTGGGGTTCAGATTGTGGCTGCTGGTGGGGGTGAGAGAGTGGCTGCTGGCGGGGGTGAGAGAGTGGCTGCTGGTGGGGTTCAGATTGTGGCTGCTGGTGGGGGTGGGAGAGTGGATGCTGGTGGGGGTGAGAGTGTGGCTGCTGGCGGGGGTGAGAGAGTTGCTGCTGGTGGGTGTGAGAGTGTGGCTGCTGGTGGGGGTGAGAAAGGCTGTTGGTGGGGGTGAGATAGTTGCTGCTGGTGGGGGTGCGATACTGGCTGTTGGTGGGGGTGAGAGAGTGGCTGTTGGTGGTAGTGAGAGAGTGGCTGTTGGTGGGGGTGGGAGAGTGGCTGTTGGTGGGGGTGAGAGAGTGGCTGCTGGTGGGAGTGAGAGTCGTGGCTGGTGGGGTTGAGAGAATGGCTCCTGTTGGGGGTGAGAGAGTGGCTGCTGGTGGGGGTGAGAGAGTGGCAGCAGGTGGGGGTGAGAGTGCGGCAGCTGGTGGGGGTGAGAGGTTTGCTGCTGGTGGGGGTGGGAGAGTGTCTGCTGGTGGGGGTGAGAGGGTGGCTGCTGGTGGGGGTGAGAGAGTGGCTGCTGGTGGGGGTGAGAGTGCGGCTGCTGGTGGGGGTGAGAGAGTGGCTGCTGGTGGGGGTGAGAGTGCGGCTGCTGGTGGGGGTGTGAGGGTTGCTGCTGGTGGGGGTGAGAGTGCGGCTGCTGGTGGAGGTGAGAGGGTGTCTGCTGGTGGGGGAGAGAGTGTGGCTGCTGGTAGGGGTGAGATGGTGTCTGCTGGTGGGGGTGAGAGAGTGGCTGCTGGTGGGGGTGAGAGGGTGTCTGCTGGTGGGGGGGAGAGTGTGGCTGTTGGTGGGGGTGAGAGAGTGGCTGCTGGTGGGGGTGAGAGAATGGCTGTTGGTGGGAGTGAGCGAGTAGCTGCTGGTGGGGCTGAGACTGTTGCTGCTAGTGGGGGTGAGAGAGTAGCTGCTGGTGGGGGTGAGCGAGTAGCTGCTGGTGGGGGTGAGAGAATGGCTGTTGGTGGGAGTGAGCGAGTAGCTGCTGGTGGGACTGAGAGAGTAGCTGCTGGTGGGGGTGAGAGAGTAGCTGCTGGTGGGGGTGAGAGAATGGATGTTGGTGGGAGTGAGCGAGTAGCTGCTGGTGGGGCTGAGAGAGTAGCTGCTGGTGGGGGTGAGAGAGTAGCTGCTGGTGGGGGTGAGAGAGTAGCTGCTGGTGGGGGTGAGATAGTAGCTGCTGGTGGGGGTGAGAGGGTGTCTGCTGGTGGGGGTGAGAGTGTGGCTGCTGGTGGGAGTGAGAGAGGAGCTGCTGGTGGGGGTGAAAGAGTGGCTGCTGGTGGGGGTGAGAGGGTGGCCGCTGGTGGGGGTGTGAGGGTTGCTGCTGGTGGGGGTGAGAGAGTGGCTGCTGGTGGGAGTGAGAGAGTGGCTCCTGGTGGGTTTCAGATTGTGGCTCCTGGTGGGAGTGAGAGAATGGCTGCTGGTGGGAGTGAGAGAGTGGCTGCTGGTGGGGTTGAGACTGTTGATGCTGGTGGGCGTGAGAGAGTTGCTGCTGGCGGGGGTGAGAGAGTTGCTGCTGGTGGGGGTGAAAGAGTAGCTGCTGGTGGGGGTGAGAGACTGGCTGCCGGTGGGGGTGAGAGAGTGGCTGTTGGTGGGGGTGAGAGTGTGGCTGCTGGTGGGTGTGAGAGTGTGGCTGCTGTTGTGGGTGGGAAAGGCTGTTGGTGGGGGTGAGAGAGTAGCTGCTGGTGGGGGTGAGAGACTGGCTGTTGGTGGGGGTGAGGGAGTGGCTGTTGGTGGGGGTGAGAGAGTGGCTGTTGGTGGGGGTGAGAGAGTGGCTGCTGGTGGGAGTGAAAGTGTGGCTGCTGGTGGGTGTGAGAGAGTGGCTGCTGGTGGGGGTGAGAGAGTAGCTGCTGGTGGGGGTGAGAGAATGGCTGTTGGTGGGAGTGAGCGAGTAGCTGCTGGTGGGTCTGAGAGAGTAGCTGCTGGTGGGGGAGAGTGTTGCTGCTGGTGGGGGTGAGAGAATGGCTGTTGGTGGGGGTGAGATAGTAGCTGCTGGTGGGGGTGAGAGGGTGTCTGCTGGTGGGGATGAGAGAGTGGCTGCTGGTGGGAGTGAGAGAGTAGCTGCTGGTGGGGGTGAGAGGGTGTCTGCTGGTGTGGGTGAGAGTGCGGCTGCTGGTGGGGGCGGGAGGGTTGCTGCTGGTTGGGGGGTGAGAGTGGCTGCTGGTGGCAGTGAGATAGTGGCTGTTGGTGGGCGTGAGATAGTGGCTGTTGGTGGGGGTGTGAGGGTGTCTGCTGGTGGGGGTGAGAGTGTGACTGCTGGTGGGGGTGTGAGGGTGTCTGCTGGTGGGGGTGAGAGTGTGACTGCTGGTGGGGGTGTGAGGGTGTCTGCTGGTGGGGGTGAGAGAGTGGCTGTTGGTGGGAGTGAGAGAGTGGCTGCTGTACGGGGTGAGACTGTGGCTGCTGGTCGGGGTGAGTGAGTCGCTGCTGGTGGGGGTGAGACAGTGGCTGCTGGTGGGGGTGAGAGAGTAGCTGCTGGTGGGGGTGTGAGGGTGTCTGCTGGTGGGGGTGAGAGTGTGACTGCTGGTGGGGGTGAGAGGGTGTCTGCTGGTGTGGGTGAGAGAGTGGATGCTGGAGGGGGTGAGAGGGTGTCTGCTGGTGGGGGGGTGAGTGTGGCTTTTGGTGGGGGTGAGAGAGTGGCTGCTAGTGGGGTTGAGGCTGTTGCTGCTGGTGGGAGTGAGAGAGTAGCTGCTTGTGGGAGTGAGAGAGTAGCTGCTTGTGGGAGTGAGAGAGTGGCTGCTGGTGGGGGTGAGAGAGTGGCTGTTGGTGAGGGTGAGAGAGTTGCTGCTGGTGGGGGTGAGAGAGTAGCTGCTGGTGGGGGTGAGAGAGTGGCTGTTGGTGGGGGTGAGAGAGTGGCTGCTGGTGGGCGTGAAAGTGTGGCTGCTGGTGGTTGTGAGAGTGTGGCTGCTGGTGGGGATGATCGAGTAGCTGCTGGTGGGGGTGAGAGAATGGCTGCTGGTGGGGGTGAGAGAGTGGCTGCTGGTGGGGATGATCGAGTAGCTGCTGGTGGGGGTGAGAGAATGGCTGCTGGTGGGGGTGAGAGGGTGGCTGCTGGTGGTGGTGAGAGGGTAGCTGCTGGTGGGAGTGAGTGTGTGGCTGCTGGTGTGGGTGAGAGTGCGGCTGCTGGTGGGGGTGAGGGTTGCTGCTGGTGGGGGTGAGAGAGTGGCTGCTGGTGGGGGTGAGAGGGTGTCTGCTGGTAGGGGTGAGTGAGTGGCTGTTGTTGGGGGTGAGAGGGTGTCTGCTGGTTGGGGGGAGAGAGTGGCTGCTGGTGGGGGTGAGGGTTGCTGCTGGTGGGGATGAGAGAGTGGCTGCTGGTGGGGGTGAGAGGGTTGCTGCTGGTGGGGGTGAGAGAGTGGCTGCTGGTGGGGGTGAGAGGGTTGCTGCTGGTGGGGGTGAGAGAGTGGCTGCTGGTGGGGGTGAGAAAGTAGCTGCTGTTGGTGGTGAGAGAATGGGTACTGGTGGGGGTGAGAGAGTGGCTGCTGGTGGGGGTGAGAGAGTGGCTGTTGGTGGGAGTGAGAGAGTGGCTGCTGGTGGGTGTGAGAGAGTAGATGATGGTGGGGGTGAGAAAGTAGCTGCTGGTGGGGGTGAGAGAATGGCTACTGGTGGGGGAGAGAGAGTGGCTGCTGGTGGGGGTGAGAGAGTGGCTGCTGGTGGGGGTGAGAGGGTGTCTGCTGGTGGGGGTGAGAGTGTGGCTGTTGGTGGGGGTGAGAGAGTGGCTGCTGGTGGGGGTGAGAGTGTGGCTGCTGGTGGGGGTGAGAGGGTGTCTGCTGGTGGGGGTGAGAGAGAGGCTGCTGGTGGGAGTGAGAGAGTGGCTGTTGGTGGGGGTGAGAGAGTGGCTGTTGGTGGGCGTGAGAGAGTTGCTGCTGGTGGGGGTGAGAGAGTGGCTGCTGGTGGGAGTGAGAGAGTGGCTGCTGGTTGGGGGGAGAGAGTGGCTGTTGGTGGGAGTGAGCGAGTTGCTGCTGGTGGGGGTGAGAGAGTAGCTGCTGGTGGGAGTGAGAGAGTGGCTGCTGGTGGGAGTGAGAGAGTGGCTGCTGGTTGGGGGGAGAGAGTGGCTGTTGGTGGGTGTGAGCGAGTTGCTGCTGGTGGGGGTGAGTGACTGGCTGTTGGTGGGGGTGTGAGTGTGGCTGTTTGTGGGAGTGAGAGTGTGGCTGCTGTTGTGGGTGAGAAAGGCTGTTGGTGGGGGTGAGAGAGTTGCTGCTGGTGGGGGTGAGAGACTGGCTGTTGGTGGGTGTGAGGGAGTGGCTGTTGGTGGGGGTGAGAGAGTGGCTGTTGGTGGGGGTGAGAGAGTGGCTGTTGGTGGGGGTGAGAGAGTGGCTGTTGGTGGGGGTGAGAGAGTAGCTGCTGGTGGGAGTGAGAGACTGGCTGTTGGTGGGTGTGAGCGAGTTGCTGCTGGTGGGGGTGAGAGACTGGCTGTTGGTGGGGGTGTGAGTGTGGCTGTTTGTGGGAGTGAGAGTGTGGCTGCTGTTGTGGGTGAGAAAGGCTGTTGGTGGGGGTGAGAGAGTTGCTGCTGGTGGGGGTGAGAGACTGGCTGTTGGTGGGTGTGAGGGAGTGGCTGTTGGTGGGGGTGAGAGAGTGGCTGTTGGTGGGGGTGAGAGAGTGGCTGTTGGTGGGGGTGAGAGAGTGTCTGTTGGTGGGGGTGAGAGAGTAGCTGCTGGTGGGGGTGAGAGAATGGCTGTTGGTGGGGGTGAGAGAGTAGCTGCTGGTGGGGGTGACAGAGTAGCTGCTGGTGGGGGTGAGATAGTAGCTGCTGGTGGGCGTGAGAGGGTGTCTGCTGGTGGGGATGAGAGAGTGGCTGCTGGTGAGAGTGAGAGAGTAGCTGCTGGTGGGGGTGAGAGGGTAGCTCCTCGTGGGAGTGAGTGTGTGGCTGCTGGTGAGGGTGAGAGTGCGGCTGCTGGTGGGGGTGAGAGGGTTGCTGCTGGTGGGGGTGAGAGAGTGGCTGCTGGTGGGGGTGAGTGGTTGTCTGCTGGTGGGGGTGAGAGAGTGGCTGTTGGTGGGGGTGAGAGGGTGTCTGCTGGTGGTGGTGAGTGAGTGGCTGCTGGTGCGGGTGAGAGGATGTCTGCTGGTTGGGGGGAGAGAGTGGCTGCTGGTGGCAGTGAGATAGTGGCTGCTGGTGGGAGTGAGAGAGTGGCTGTTGGTGGGAATGAGAGAGTGACTGCTGGTGGCGGTGAGAGTGTTGCTGCTGGTGGGGGTGAGAGAATGGCTGTTGGTGGGAGTCAGCGAGTAGCCGCTGGTGGGGCTGAGAGAGTGGCTGCTGGTGGGGGTGAGAGAGTAGCTGCTGGTGGGGGTTTGCGAGTTGCTGCTGGTGGAGGTGGGAGAGTAGATGCTGGTGGGGGTGAGAGAGTAGCTGCTGGTGGGGGTGAGAGTTTAGCTGCTGGTTTGGGTGAGAGAGTAGCTGCTGGTCGGCGTGAGAGTGTGGCTGCTGGTGGGGTTGAGACTGTTGCTGATGGTGGGGGTGAGAGAGTTGCTGCTGGCGGGGGTGAGAGAGTTGCTGCTGGTGGGGGTGAGCGAGTAGCTGCTGGTGGGCGTGAGAGAATGGATGTTGGTGGGAGTGAGCGAGTAGCTGCTGGTGGGGCTGAGAGAGTAGCTGCTGGTGGGGGTGAGAGAGTAGCTGCTGGTGGGGGTGAGAGAGTAGCTGCTGGTGGGGGTGAGATAGTAGCTGCTGGTGGGGGTGAGAGGGTGTCTGCTGGTGGGTGTGAGAGTGTGGCTGCTGGTGGGAGTGAGAGAGTAGCTGCTGGTGGGGGTGAGAGAGTGGCTGCTGGTGGGGGCGAGAGGGTGGCCGCTGGTGGGGGTGAGACGGTAGCTCCTTGTGGGAGTGAGTGTGTGGCTGCTGGCGTGGGTGAGAGTGCGGCTGCTGGTGGGGGTGAGAGGGTTGCTGCTGGTGGGGGTGAGAGAGTGTCTGCTGGAGGGGTTGAGAGAGTGGCTGCTGGTAGGGGTGAGAGAGTGGCTGCTGGAGGGGTTGAGAGAATGGCTGCTGGTGGGTTTCAGATTGTGGCTCCTGGTGGGAGTGAGAGAATGGCTCCTGGTGGGAGTGAGAGAGTGGCTGCTGGTGGGAGTGAGAGAGTGGCTGCTGGTGGGGTTGAGACTGTTGATGCTGGTGGGGGTGAGAGAGTTGCTGCTGGCGGGGGTGAGAGAGTTGCTGCTGGTGGGGGTGAGCGAGTAGCTGCTGGTGGGCGTGAGAGACTGGCTGTTGGTGGGGGTGAGGGAGTGGCTGTTGGTGGGGGTGAGAGAGTGGCTGTTGGTGGGGGTGGGAAAGGCTGTAGGTGGTGCTGAGAGAGTAGCTGCCGGTGGGGGTGAGAGACTGGCTGTTGGTGGGGGTGAGGGAGTGGCTGTTGGTGGGGGTGAGAGAGTGGCTGTTGGTGGGGGTGAGAGAGTGGCTGCTGGTGGGAGTGAAAGTGTGGCTGCTGGTGGGGGTGAGAGAGTAGCTGCTGGTGGGGGTGAGATAGTAGCTGCTGGTGGGGGTGAGAGGGTGTCTGCTGGTGGGGATGAGAGAGTGGCTGCTGGTGGGAGTGAGAGAGTAGCTGCTGGTGGGGGTGAGAGGGTGTCTGCTGGTGTGGGTGAGAGTGTGGCTGCTGGTGGGGGCAGGAGGGTTGCTGCTGGTGGGCGTGAGAGAGTGGCTGTTGGTGGGGGTGAGAGAGTGGCTGTTGGTGGGAGTGAGCGAGTAGCTGCTGGTGGGGGTGAGATAGTAGCTGCTGGTGGGGGTGAGAGGGTGTCTGCTGGTGGGGATGAGAGAGTGGCTGCTGGTGGGAGTGAGAGAGTAGCTGCTGGTGGGGGTGAGAGGGTGTCTGCTGGTGTGGGTGAGAGTGTGGCTGCTGGTGGGGGCAGGAGGGTTGCTGCTGGTGGGCGTGAGAGAGTGGCTGTTGGTGGGGGTGAGCGAGTAGCTGCTGGTGGGGGTGAGATAGTAGCTGCTGGTGGGGGTGAGAGGGTGTCTGCTGGTGGGGATGAGAGAGTGGCTGCTGGTGGGAGTGAGAGAGTAGCTGCTGGTGGGGGTGAGAGGGTGTCTGCTGGTGTGGGTGAGAGTGTGGCTGCTGGTGGGGGCAGGAGGGTTGCTGCTGGTGGGCGTGAGAGAGTGGCTGTTGGTGGGGGTGAGAGAGTGGCTGCTGGTGGGGGTGAGAGAGTGGATGCTGGAGGGGGTGAGAGGGTGTCTGCTGGTGGGGGGGTGAGTGTGGCTGTTGGTGGGGGTGAGAGAGTGGCTGCTGGTGGGGGTGAGAGTGCGGCTGCTGGTGGGGGTGAGAGAGTGGATGCTGGAGGGGGTGAGAGGGTGTCTGCTGGTGGGGGGGTGAGTGTGGCTGTTGGTGGGGGTGAGAGAGTGGCTGCTAGTGGGGTTCAGATTGTGGCTCCTGGTGGGAGTGAGAGAATGGCTGATGGTGGGAGTGAGAGAGTGGCTGTTGGTGGGAGTGAGAGAGTGGCTGTTGGTGGGGGTGAGAGGGTGGCTGCTGGTGGGGGTGAGATAGTGGCTGCTGGTGGGAGTGAGAGAGTGGCTGCTGGTGGGCGTGAGAGTGGCTGCTGGTGGGCGTGAGTGTGTGGCTGCTGGTGGGGGTGAGAGAGTGGCTGCTGGTGGGGGTGAGAGGGTTGCTGCTGGTGGGGGTGAGAGTGCGGCTGCTGGTGGGGGTGTGAGGGTTGCTGCTGGTGGGGGTGAGAGTACGGCTGCTGGTGGGGGTGAGAGGGTGTCTGCTGGTGGGGGAGAGAGTGTGGCTGCTGGTAGGGGTGAGATGGTGTCTGCTGGTGGGGGTGAGAGAGTGGCTGTTGGTGGGAGTGAGAGAGTGGCTGCTGGTGGGGGTGAGAGAGTAGCTGCTGGTGGGGGTTTGTGAGTAGCTGCTGGTGGAGGTGAGAGAGTAGCTGCTGGTGGGGGTGAGAGAGTGGCTGCTGGTGGGGTTGAGAGAGTGGCTGCTGGTGGGGGTGAGGGAGTGGCTGCTGGTGGGGGTGAGATAGTAGCTGCTGGTGTGGGTGAGAGGGTGTCTGCTGGTGGGGGTGAGAGAGTGGCTGCTGGTGGGGGTAAGAGGGTTGCTGCTGGTGGGGTTGAGAGGGTTACTGCTGGTGGGGGTGAGAGAGTGGCTGCTGGTGGGGGTGAGAGTGCGGCTGCTGGTGGGGGTGAGAGAGTGGATGCTGGAGGGGGTGAGAGGGTGTCTGCTGGTGGGGGGGTGAGTGTGGCTGTTGGTGGGGGTGAGAGAGTGGCTGCTAGTGGGGTTCAGATTGTGGCTCCTGGTGGGAGTGAGAGAATGGCTGATGGTGGGAGTGAGAGAGTGGCTGTTGGTGGGAGTGAGAGAGTGGCTGTTGGTGGGGGTGAGAGAGTGGCTGCTGGTGGGGGTGAGATAGTGGCTGCTGGTGGGAGTGAGAGAGTGGCTGCTGGTGGGCGTGAGAGTGGCTGCTGGTGGGCGTGAGAGAGTGGCTGCTGGTGGGGGTGAGAGGGTTGCTGCTGGTGGGGGTGAGAGTGCGGCTGCTGGTGGGGGTGTGAGGGTTGCTGCTGGTGGGGGTGAGAGTACGGCTGCTGCTGGGGGTGAGAGGGTGTCTGCTGGTGGGGGAGAGAGTGTGGCTGCTGGTAGGGGTGAGATGGTGTCTGCTGGTGGGGGTGAGAGAGTGGCTGCTGGTGGGGGTGAGAGGGTGTCTGCTGGTGGGGGGGAGAGTGTGGCTGTTGGTGGGGGTGAGAGAGTGGCTGCTGGTGGGGGTGAGAGAATGGCTGTTGGTGGGAGTGAGCGAGTAGCTGCTGGTGGGGCTGAGACTGTTGCTGCTAGTGGGGGTGAGAGAGTAGCTGCTGGTGGGGGTGAGCG
>NW_027598481.1:0-43622 GCF_964194155.1 Cetorhinus maximus
GAGAGAGAGGGAGACAGAGAGAGAGATGGTGAGAGAGATTGAGAGAGAGGGAGACAGAGAGAGAGATGGTGAGAGAGATGGTGAGAGAGAGGGAGACAGAGAGAGAGATGGTGAGAGAGATTGAGAGAGAGGGAGACAGAGAGAGAGATGGTGAGAGAGATTGAGAGAGAGGGAGACAGAGAGAGAGATGGTGAGAGAGATTGAGAGAGAGGGAGACAGAGAGAGAGATGGTGAGAGAGATTGAGAGAGAGGGAGAGAGAGAGAGAGATGGTGAGAGAGATTGAGAGAGGGAGAGAGAGAGAGAGATGGTGAGAGGCGATTGAGAGAGAGGGAGAGAGAGCGAGAGAGATGGTGAGAGAGATTGAGAGAGAGGGAGACAGAGAGAGAAATGGTGAGAGAGATTGAGAGAGAGACAGAGAGAGAGAGGGTGAGAGAGATTGAGAGAGAGGGAGATAGAGAGAGAGATGGTGAGAGAGATTGAGAGAGAGGGACAGAGAGAGAGATGGTGAGAGAGATTGAGAGAGAGGGACAGAGAGAGAGATGGTGAGAGAGATTGAGAGAGAGGGAGACAGAGAGAGAGATGGTGAGAGAGATGGTGAGAGAGGGAGACAGAAAGAGAGATGGTGAGAGAGATTGAGAGAGAGGGGACAGAGAGAGAGATGGTGAGAGAGATTGAGAGAGAGGGAGACAGAGAGAGAGATGGTGAGAGAGAGGGAGACAGAGAGAGAGATGGTGAGAGAGATTGAGAGAGAGGGGAGACAGAGAGAGAGATGGCGAGAGAGATTGAGAGAGAGGGAGACAGAGAGAGAGATGGTGAGAGATTGAGAGAGAGGGAGACAGAGAGAGAGATGGTGAGAGAGATTGTGAGAGAGGGAGAGAGAGAGAGATGGTGAGAGAGATTAAGAGAAAGGGAGACAGAGAGAGAGATGGTGAGAGAGATTGGAGAAAGGGAGACAGAGAGAGAGCTGGTGAGAGAGATTGAGAGAGAGGGAGATAGAGAGAGAGATGGTGAGAGAGAGGGAGACAGAGAGAGACAAAGCGAATGAAAATTATAGAGAAACCAAGAGACAAAAGGATTGAAAAAGAGAGAGACAGTGAGACAGAGAAAGAGAGTTGGGGAGAGAGAGATGGTGAAAGAGATTGATAAAGAGAGAGGCAGAGCGCTGGACATATTGAGAATGTGAGAGAAAGAGAGCGAGGTGGTGAGAGAGATTGAGAGTGATAGAGACAGAGAGAGAGATGGTGAGAGACACAGACAGAGGAAGACAGTGAGCGAGATGGTGAGAGAGATTGTGAGAGAGAGGGAGACAGGGAGAGAGATGGTGAGAGAGATTGAGAGAGAGGGAGACAGAGACAGAGAGAGAGATGGTGAGAGAGGTTGAGAGAGAGGGAGATAGAGAGAGACAGAAAGAGAATGAAAATTATAGAGAAACCGAGAGACAAAAGGTTTGAAAAAGAGAGCGCCAGTCATACAGAGAAAGAGAGATGGGGAGAGAGAGATGGTGAAAGAGATTGATAAAGAGAGAGGCATATTGAATAAGGACATATTGAGAATGTGAGAGAAAGAGAGAGAGGTGGTGAGAGAGATTGAGAGTGATAGAGACAGGGAGAGAGATGGTGAGAGAGATTGAGAGAGAGGGAGACAGAGAGAGAGATGGTGAGAGAGATTGAGAGAGAGAGAGACAGAGAGAGAGATGGTGAGAGAGATTGAGAGAGAGGGAGACAGAGAGAGAGATGGTGAGAGAGATTGAGAGAGAGGGAGACAGAGAGAGAGATTGAGAGAGAGAGAGACAGAGAGAGAGACAGAGAGAGAGATTGAGAGAGAGGGAGAGAGAGAGAGAGATGGTGAGAGAGATTGAGAGTGATAGAAACAGAGAGAGAGATGGTGAGAGAGGGAGACAGAGAGAGAGATGGTGAGAGAGATTGAGAGAGAGGAGACAGATTGAAAGAGAGATGGTGAGAGAGATTGAGAGAGAGGGAGGCAGAGAGAGAGATGGTGAGAGAGATTGAGAGAGAGGGACAGAGAGAGACAGATTGAGAGAGATTGAGAGTGAGAGAGGCAGAGAGAGAGATGGTGAGAGAGCTTGAGAGAGAGGGAGACAGAGAGAGAGATGTTGAGAGAGATTGAGAGAGAGAGGGACAGAGAGAGAGATGGTGAGAGAGATTGAGAGAGAGGGAGAGAGAGAGAGATGGAGAGAGATTGAGAGAGAGAGGGACAGAGAGAGATGGTGAGAGAGATTGTGAGAGAGAGGGAGACAGAGAGAGAGATGGTGAGAGAGATTGAGAGAGAGAGGGAGACAGAGAGAAAGATGATGAGAGAGAGACAGAGAGAGAGATGGTGAGAGAGATTGAGAGAGGGAGCTGGTGAGAGAGATTGAGAGAGAGGGAGACAGAGAGAGAGATGGTAAGAGAGACTGTAAGAGAGAGGGAGTCAGAGAGAGGGATGGTGAGAGAGATTGAGAGAGAGAGAGACAGAGAGAGAGATGGTGAGAGAGATTGAGAGAGAGGGAGACAGAGAGAGAGATGGTGAGAGAGATTGAGAGAGAGGGAGATAGAGAGAGACAGAAAGAATGAAAATTATAGAGAAACCGAGAGACAAAAGGATTGAAAAAGAGAGAGATAGTCAGACAGAGAAAGAGAGATGGGGAGAGAGAGATGGTGAAAGAGATTGTTAAAGAGAGAGGCATATTGAATATGGACATATTGAGAACGTGAGACAAAGAGAGAGAGGTGGTGAGAGAGATTGAGAGTGATAGAGACAGAGAGAGAGATGGCGAGAGACACAGAGAGAGGAAGACAGTGAGAGAGATAAGGAGAGAGAGGGGCAGAGAGAGATGGTGAGAGAGATTGAGAGAGGGAGACAGAGAGAGAGATGGTGAGAGAGATTAAGAGAGAGGGAGACAGAGAGAGAGATGGTAAGAGAGACTGTAAGAGAGAGGGAGTCAGAGAGAGGGATGGTGAGAGAGATTGAGAGAGAGAGAGACAGAGAGAGAGATGGTGAGAGAGATTGAGAGAGAGGGAGACAGAGAGAGAGATGGTGAGAGAGATTGAGAGAGAGGGAGATAGAGAGAGACAGAAAGAATGAAAATTATAGAGAAACCGAGAGACAAAAGGATTGAAAAAGAGAGAGATAGTCAGACAGAGAAAGAGAGATGGGAGAGAGAGATGGTGAAAGAGATTGTTAAAGAGAGAGGCATATTGAATATGGACATATTGAGAACGTGAGACAAAGAGAGAGAGGTGGTGAGAGAGATTGAGAGTGATAGAGACAGAGAGAGAGATGGCGAGAGACACAGAGAGAGGAAGACAGTGAGAGAGATAAGGAGAGAGAGGGGCAGAGAGAGATGGTGAGAGAGATTGAGAGAGGGAGACAGAGAGAGAGATGGTGAGAGAGATTAAGAGAGAGGGAGACAGAGAGAGAGATGGTGAGAGTGGTTGAGAGAGAGAGAGACAGAGAGAGAGATGGTGAGAGAGATTGAGAGAGAGGGAGACAGAGAGAGAGATGGTGAGAGAGATTGTGAGAGAGGGAGACAGAGAGAGAGATGGTGAGAGAGATTGAGAGAGAGGGAGACAGAGAGAGAGATGGTGAGAGAGATTGAGAGAGAGGGAGACAGAGAGAGAGATGGTGAGAGAGATTGAGAGAGAGGGAGAAAGAGATAGAGTTGGTGAGAGAGATTGAGAGAGAGGGAGACAGAGAGAGAGATGGTGAGAGAGATGGTGAGAGAGGGAGACAGAGAGAGAGATGGTGAGAGAGATTGAGAGAGAGGGAGAGAGAGAGAGATGGTGAGAGCGATTGAGAGAGAGGGAGAGAGAGCGAGAGAGATGGTGAGAGAGATTGAGAGAGAGGGAGACAGAGAGAGAGATGGTGAGAGAGATTGAGAGTGAGACAGAGAGAGAGAGGGTGAGAGAGATTGAGAGAGAGGGAGATAGAGAGAGAGATGGTGAGAGAGATTGAGAGAGAGGGACAGAGAGAGAGATGGTGAGAGAGATTGAGAGAGAGGGACAGAGAGAGAGATGGTGAGAGAGATTGAGAGAGAGGGAGACAGAGAGAGAGATGGTGAGAGAGATGGTGAGAGAGGGAGACAGAAAGAGAGATGGTGAGAGAGATTGAGAGAGAGGGGGACAGAGAGAGAGATGGTGAGAGAGATTGAGAGAGAGGGAGACAGAGAGAGAGATGGTGAGAGAGAGGGAGACAGAGAGAGAGATGGTGAGAGAGATTGAGAGAGAGGGGAGACAGAGAGAGAGATGGTGAGAGAGATTGAGAGAGAGGGAGACAGAGAGAGAGATGGTGAGAGAGATTGAGAGAGAGGGAGACAGAGAGAGAGATGGTGAGAGAGATTGTGAGAGAGGGAGAGAGAGAGAGAGATGGTGAGAGAGATTAAGAGAAAGGGAGACAGAGAGAGAGATGGTGAGAGAGATTGAGAGAGGGAGACAGAGAGAGAGCTGGTGAGAGAGATTGAGAGAGAGGGAGATAGAGAGAGAGATGGTGAGAGAGATTGAGAGAGGGAGACAGAGAGAGAGCTGGTGAGAGAGATTGAGAGAGAGGAAGATAGAGAGAGAGATGGTGAGAGAGATTGAGTGAGAGGGAGACAGAGAGAGACAAAGAGAATGAAAATTATAGAGAAACCAAGAGACAAAAGGATTGAAAAAGAGAGAGACAGTGAGACAGAGAAAGGGAGTTGGGGAGAGACAGATGGTGAAAGAGATTGATAAAAAGAGAGGCATATTGAATATGGACATATTGAGAATGTGAGAGAAAGAGAGAGAGGTGGTGAGAGAGATTGAGAGAGAGGGAGACAGAGAGAGAGATGGTGAGAGAGATTGAGAGAGAGGGAGACAGAGAGAGAGATGGTGAGAGAGATTGAGAGAGAGGGAGACAGAGAGAGAGATGGTGAGAGAGATTGAGATAGAGGGAGACAGAGAGAGAGATGGTGAGAGAGATTGACAGAGCGGGCAGGGGGCGGGGCCACACAGAGCGGGCAGGGGGCGGGGTCACACAGGGCGGGCAGGGGGCGGGGTCACACAGGGCGGGCAGGGGGCGGGGTCACACAGGGCGGGCAGGGGGCGGGGTGACACAGTGCGGGCAAGTCGGGGTGACACAGGGCGGGCAGGGGGCCAGGTCACACGGAGCGGACAGGGGGCGGGGGTGACACAGGGCGGGCAGGGGGCGGGGTTACACAGGGCGGGCAGGGGGCGGGGTCACACAGAGCGGGCAGGGGGCGGGGTCACACAGTGCGGGCAGGAGGCGGGGTCACACAGAGCGGGCAGGGGGCGGGGTCACACAGAGTGGGCGGGGTGTTAGGTGCCTGAGATGTTGTTCCACGATATGAACACCTATCTCCATGTCCATTACAAGCCCACCGACTCCCACAGCTACCTCGGCAACAGCTCCTCACACCCCGCTTCCTGTAAGGACTCCATCCCATTCTCTCAGTTCCTTCGCCTGCGTCACATCTGTTCTGATGATGCTACCTTCAAAAACAGTTCCTCTGACATGTCCTCCTTCTTCCTTAACCGAGGTTTTCCACCCACACTGGTTGCCAGGGCCCTCAACTGTGTCTGGCCCATCTCCCGTGCATCCGCCCTCACTCCTTCCTCTTCCTCCCAGAACCATGATTGGGTCCCCCTTGTCCTCACTTATCACCCCACCAGCCTCCGCATTCAAAGGATCATCCTCCGCCATTTCCGCCAACTCCAGCATGATGCCACCACCAAACACATCTTCCCTTCACCGTCCCCCCCCGGCGGCATTCCATAGGGATCATTCCCTCCGTGACACCCTGGTCCACTCCTCCATCACCCCCTACACCTCAACCCTCTCCCACGGCACCTTCCCAGGCAACCGCAGAAGGTGCAACACCTGCCTCTTTACTTCCCCCTCTCCTCACCATCCAAGGGCGCAAACACTCCTTTCAAGTGAGGCAGCATTTCACTAGCACTTCCCTCAATTTAGTCTACTGCATTTGCTGCTCCCAATGCGGTTTCCTCTACATTGGAGAGACCAAACGCAGACTGGGTGACCCGATTTTTGGAACACCTTCAGTCTGTCCCGCAACCATAACCCAGGCCTCCCTGTCGCTTGCCATTTTAACACTCCACCCTGCTCTCATGCCCACATGTCCATCCTTGGCCTGCTGCATTGTTCCAGTGAAGCTCAACACAAACTGGAGGAACAGCACCTCATCTTCCGACTAGGCACTTTACAGCCTTCCGGACTGAATACTGAGTTCAACAAATTCAGATCACGATCTCTCTCCTCCATCCCCACCCCCTTTCCCATCCCCCCCTTTTTCCAATAATTCATCATTTAAAAAATATATATTTCTCTTTCCCACCTATTTTTAATTTATTTCGATATATGGTTTTATCTCCTACCTTTAGCCCATTCTAATCGCTTCCCCCCACCCCACCCCCCACTAGGGCCATCTGCCACTAGCTTGTCCTGCTTTCTACCCTCAATGTCCCTATTAGCACATTCCTTAGATAATATCACCACCCTCAACACCCCTTTGTCCTCTTGTCTGTGACATCTTTGGCAATCTCTTCATTGCCTCCACCTATCACTGGCCCCTCTATCCAGCTCTACCTATCCCACCCCCCGCAAACAGCTGATATTTCACCTCATTTCTCTATTTCCTTAGTTCTGATGAAGCGTCATACGGACTCGAAACGTTAACTATGTTCCTCTCCGCAGAAGCTGCCGGACCTGCTGAGTTTTTCCAGCTATTTTTGTTTCTGTCCGTCTACAGGGGGAGGAGAGACACAGTTTGATCCCAGACTCCTGCAATGACAAACTCCGTCCCCAGGGGGCACTCTGTGTGACCCCGCCCCTGCCCGTGCTGTGTGACCCCCGCCCCCTGCGCGCTCTGTGTAACCCCGCCCCCTGCCCGCTCAGTAGCACCCCGCCCCTGCCCGTTCAGTGTCACCCCGCCCCCTGCGCGCTCTGTCTGACCCCGCCCCCCGCCAGCTCTGTGTGGCCCCGCCCCCTACCCGCTCAGTATCACCCCGCCTCCTGCCCGTTCAGTGTCACCCCGCCCCCTGCCCGCCCGCCCCCTGCACGGTCTGCGTCACCCCGGCCCCCTGCCCGCCACGTATCACCCCGCCCCCTGCACGCTCTGTGTCACCCCGCCCACTGCGCTCACAGTGTAACCCCGCCCCCTGCCCGCCCCGTATCACCCCGCCCCCTGTGCGCACTGTGTGACCCCGCCCCCTGCGCGCTCGAGCGGAGCCGGCAGTTGAAGGGAAGCGCGAGAGGAGCCGGGTGAACAGGGTGACTGAGGGAGTCGGTGAGGCGGGAACGAGGTGATCCTGTGAGTGCGGCCGGGGCAGCATTTACTACTCTTATTACTGATCGTTTTTAATGTCTTATTTTGTGGTTCATCGTTTGTAAGGGACTATATTCTGTAACAGCGAGGAGCAGGGATGAAGGGCCCGAGAGTAATTGATATTATTTGATATTAAGTATCTTCCAAAAGGTTTAATTTAATTTAAAGGGGTCAGTCATGGCAGGAGAGCTCAAAGCCGTGGTGTGCTCATCCTGCTCTATGTGGGAAGCCGGACACGTTTCCAGTGCCCGGGACCAGCCTGTGTGCGGGAAGTGTCTCCAGTTGCAGCTCCTGGAAGCCGGGGATTTGGAGCTGGAGCGGCGGCTGGGGACACGGTGGAGCATCCGCCAGGTGGAGAGTATCGTGGATAGGGACGTATAGAGAGGTGGTCACACCACAGGCTCCATGGTTTGTGTCTGAGGGGGTCTCTCTCCTCCGTTCCTGTCCTGTCTGCTTTCTCTCTCTCTCTCAGATGTGTCTCAGTCTTTCCTCAGACTCGATGTCAGGGCGAAAACTTCCTCAAAACTGTTTCTGCCTCTTGGTTCCATTTCACAAAGACACTTCCCCTGAGATCAGAATGAGAGGCTGGTTGTACTGACTCCAGGGGCAGCAGTCCCTCTCTCTCAATCTCTCTCACCATCTCTCTCTCTGTCTCCCTCTCTCTCAATCTCTCTCACCATCTCTCTCTCTGTCTCCCTCTCTCTCAATCTCTCTCACCATCTCTCTCTCTGTCTCTCTCTCTCACAATCTCTCTCACCATCTCTCTCTCTGTCTCCCTCTCTCAATCTCTCTCACCATCTCTCTCTCTGTCTCCCTCTCTCTCAATCTCTCTCACCATCTCTCTCTCTGTCTCCCTCTCTCTCAATCTCTCTCACCATCTCTCTCTCTGTCTCTCTCTCTCACAATCTCTCTCACCATCTCTCTCTCTGTCTCCCTCTCTCAATCTCTCTCACCATCTCTCTCTCTGTCTCCCTCTCTCAATCTCTCTCACCATCTCCCTCTCTGTCTCCCTCTCTCTCAATCTCTCTCACCATCTCTCTCTCTGTCTCCCTCTCTCTCAATCTCTCTCACCATCTTTCTCTCTGTCTCCCTCTCTCTCAATCTCTCTCACCATCTCTCTCTCTGTCTCCCTCTCTCTCAATCTCTCTCACCATCTCGCTCTCTGTCTCCCTCTCTCTCAATCTCTCTCACCATCTCTATCTCTGTCTCCCTCTCTCTCAATCTCTCTCACCATCTCTCTCTCTGTCTCCCTCTCTCTCACCATCTCTCTCTCTGTATCCCTCTCTCTCAATCTCTCTCACCATCTCTCTCTCTGTCTCCCTCTCTCTCAATCTCTCTCACCATCTCTCTCTCTGACTCTCTCTCTCAGTCTCTCTCACCATCTCTCTCTCTGTCTCCCTCTCTCTCACCATCTCTCTCTCTGTCTCCCTCTCTCTCACCATCTCTTTCTCTGTCTCCCTCTCTCTCAGTCTCACTCACCATCTCTCTCTCTGTCTCCCTCTCTCTCAATCTCTCTCATCATCTCTCTCTCTGTCTCCCTCTCTCTCAATCTCTCTCACCATCTCTCTCTCTGTCTCCCTCTCTCTCAATCTCTCTCACCATCTCTCTCTCTGTCTCCCTCTCTCTCAATCTCTCTCACCATCTCTCTCTCTGTCTCCCTCTCTCTCAATCTCTCTCACCATCTCTCTCTCTGTCCCCCTCTCTCAATCTCTCTCACCATCTCTCTCTCTGACTCTCTCTCTCAGTCTCTCTCACCATCTCCATCTCTGTCTCCCTCTCTCTCACCATCTCTCTCTCTGCCTCCCTCTCTCTCACCATCTCTCTCTCTGACTCTCTCTCTCAGTCTCTCTCACCATCTCTCTCTCTGCCTCCCTCTCTCTCACCATCTCTCTCTCTGCCTCCCTCCCTCACACCATATCTCTCTCTGTCTCCCTCTCTCTCAATCTCTCTCTTCATCTCTCTCTCTTGCTCTCCTTCTCTCTGTCTCTAGTCTAACACCTGACTGTCATACATTGGCATATCCCACCTCTTAACCCATTTTATTACACCTCCCCCAGGTCAACTAACCCACTTTCAATGATGACATGAACCTATGCCTTTAGCTATCAACATTGTGTTTCTGTGGCTTCCTTTTTGCAGCCACGGGTTTGAGCCAACTCCAGCCCCTCCTCTACTCACACCCCTCCCCCCCCCTCCCTCGCCCCCCCTCCCCCGCAAGTTACAGCCCCGGGGGATTCAATCACCCACAGAATTCTGGGCCCTGAGGCACGGTGTCTCAGAGGCAGGTGTGGGTGTTCCTCCCATGTCTGGCAGGACATCATCCTTCATGGAATGGGAGAGCACGTCAGCAGCCGTTCCGGGAAGCAGAGTATAGCTCATGGGGTGTCCGAGCTACAAGAGACTGGTGTAGGATCCCACCTCTGAGACCCAGGCGGTCTGTTGGATGTCACTGCCTAATGAGCAATCGCAGAGACTTAGATGTGCCTGAACAGTCACTGGTTATGAACGTCACTTCAGACAGACACACAAGGCAACAGGCTTTCCCCAGTCTAAGGCATGAGTTTCTCCTCCCCCTCCCTTCACCAGGCGTATCTACCAATTAGGGGCAGGAGCAGGCCACTTGGCCCCTCCAGCCTGCTCCGCCATTCAATACGATCATGGCTGACCTGATTGTGACCTCGCCCCACATTCCTGCCCACCCCCCGATAACCTTTCACCCCCCCCGTCAATCATGAATCCATCTCGCTCAGCCTTAAAAAGATTCAAAGGCTCTGCTTCCACTGCCTGTTGAGGAAGAGAGTTCCAAAGACTCACCACCCTCAGAGAGAAAAAAATCATTCTCCTCCTCTCCCTCTGAATCGGGCGACCCATTATTTTTAAACAGTGACCCCGAATTCTAGATTCAACCCCAAGAGGAAACATCCTCTCCACATCCACCCTCTCAAGACCCCTCAGGATCTTATTTATGTCAATCAAGTCACCGCTCACCCTTCTAAACTCCAGCAGATACGAGCCTAACCTGTCCAACCTTTCCTCCTAAGACAACCTGCCCAATCCTGGTATTAGCCCAGTAAACATTCTCGGAACTGCTCCCAATGCATTTACATCCACCCTTAAATAAGCAGACCAATACCATACACGGTACTCCAGATGTGGTCTCACCAGCGCCCTGTATAACTGAAGCATAACCTCCCTACTTTTGTATTCAATTCCCCCTCACAATAAACGATAATGTTCTATGAGCTTTCCTAATTACCTGCTGTACTTGCAGACTAACCTTTTGCGATTCATGGACTAGGACACCCGGATCCCTCTGCATCTCAGAGCTCTTCAATCTCTCACCATTTAGATAATGTGCTTCTCTTTTATTCTTCCTGCCAAAATGGACAATTCCACACTTTCCCACATTATCCGTCATGTGCCGGGTCTTTGTCATGTGACTCTTACTTCATCATGGGGTGGGCGATACTGTCCCTCCCGTCCCACGTGATAATCCTTTCAACCCCGAGCACCCTCACGTGACAAAAACAATGAAGGCTCTGCAAGGGAAGAGTCACCTCAGAGGGAAGACTGAAGAACATCGACCTTCGGAGCGTGTGGGATGAGAAGGTGATGTGATGGCGTAGTGGTATTTTCACCGGATTGGTAATCCAGTGACCCAGGTTGACGCCCTGGGAAACCTGGTTTCGAATCTCAACCCGGCAGAGGGTGGAATTTGAATTCAATAAAAATCTGGAGATTAAGTGATCATGAAACTATTGGCGATTGTCCTAAGAAACCCATCTGGTTCACTAATGCCCTTGAGGGAAGGAAATCTGCCGCCCTTACCTGGTCTGGCCTACACATGACTCCAGACCCGCAGCAATGGGGTTGACCCTTAAATGCCCTCTGAGCAAGTGCGATTAGGGATGGGCAATAAATGCTGGCCAAGCCAGGGGTGTCCACAGCCCATGAACTAATAAATAAAAACTCAGGGACACTGGCAAAGAGCTGTAATGGAAGTACAATAATTCTCATAATATTAGTGTGATTTATTGTAAAAGTAGGTGAATAGTGGGGTTTGGATCGTTTTTCTGTGTTTAATCGGCTTGGAGTCAGCTGGTCTGGAGGATGAGATCCATGAAAAGAAGCTCGGTTCGAAATGCTCGATAGGTAAACATGGCTGAAAAGTTTTAGAATGTGCGGTGAGGAGAATTTGCATTTTTAGATCAATCAGAGTGGTTTGAATTTCAAAGAGACGGTGGGATGTTTACGCCTCGCCAGAGAAGCGAGGCCCAGCAGTGTGTTTATTTTTCCCAATGGTGACTGATAGTATCAGCACCATAAAGAGATTTCTATTATGAGAAAGGTAAAGTTCCAAAACTTATGGGAACAATGGGATTTACATTGAAAGGGAGAAACGTGTATAAAGGAGAAGAAGCTGTGTGTCATAGAGAAAGGCATTGCAAGATCTCCCAGAAGTGTGAAAAGCCTCCAGTATTTGTGCAATAAGCTGTCTACAGAAACTGAAGCTGGGAAAAGCAACTTTGGATTCTACTATCCAGCGTAATGTGATGAATTGCATGGATCTGTTTAAAATCAAATTGCTTTTTCCTGTTGCCTTAAGGAGGGTGTAGCTGGAAGCTCGATTAATTAGGGGCTTTTTGGAGTTATTACAGTAGTAATTTGTCGACCTGTGTATGTGCTTGCAATCTTTTGATTTGTTAATGAATGTTTAATTTAGGTTTGTAAAGAATCTCTAGAGACTTGGTGGACTTATTATTACTGAATTCAGGGCAGACATCTCGAATTAAAATATAAATTGCAAAACAGTTGTGACCACATGATCAGGATTCCCTCGTGGATTTGATCCGCCTGGCACACATCATCTGCTGCATCATAACAGAGCGTCGGGAGAGGAATGGTTACAGCAAAAGTGCGTATGTTAGTGTATGAAGGAATTGAGACTTTGAGAGCAGTATTACAAAGTTGGAGATCTTGTTCACATGTCTGTGTTGGTAGGTTCCTCAGAACAAACTGTTCCGGACAGGAGAGAGACAGGCACACTGTACTTCTGTCTCTCAACAACTGTCCGTATACAGAAGGTGTTTTGAATTCTTTGTGAAGAACGTTGTGGTGTGTTTTCCCAAACCCTCAGTGTGTCTGATCCACTTTACTAAACACTCACAGCAAACTCACATTGTGATCAACTCGGGTTAGTTTATTTACATTTAAAACCCGGGGAAGGAGTGTTCATAATGTCACACTCTGGACCACACACACACTCTAACACATTCTCTCTCACACACACAAACACTCACAAACTCACACGCATACACACACACACACACACACATGCATGCCCACACACTCTCACACACAAACACATGCACACACACTTGCACACACACATGCCCACAAGCACAAATGCGCACACACAGAGACAAAGAAACAAATATGTACATGCACAGACATACACACACACACACACTACACACACACACACAGAGTAATGGAGGACGGAAAAAGGAAACTTTTACAACTATGGATAGTAACAGTACAAGAACCACGGAGATGAAAATGAGTTCACATGATTTCCAGAGTCTGAGAAGAAAACGTCCAAAGGTTATTTCCGATGTGAACGAGTTCAATCCTGAGTCCAGTGGGAGCTTACTGCACGCAAATTCAATGCCTTGTTTTGGACATGACAACTATGAAAACACTGTAAGGAGTTGCTTCATTAGCTGCAAAAGAACATAGGGCATCTCCTGAGTTACTGAAAGGTGCTAGAGAAATGCATGACTTCTGTCCTGTTACATTTCATCGGATTCCAGCCTGGATTGATAATGGGGTTTTCCAATGTCAACTGTCATGCCGTCATTCCCGCCTCCCAACACTGGTGGCACTGCAGGAGGCTCCACCTGAGGGAGAAGGGGAACAGATGAATTTTCACCTTATGGACGTGGCCTCGTGCAGTCGGGGATTGTGGGGAAGGGAGGAGGGGCTGGGGATCTTTGGACAATCCTGACACTCTCGTTCTGTGCCCCAGTCTCTCTTCAGGAACAATATTTCTCAATATCAGCTGCCTCGATGCAGGGCAGTGCCCTTTTCGCACAGATGAAAGGGAACTGATCAGCACAACTGTAATCATTCCAGTCGGCTCCTCTGGTAATGGCGCAGTTTTCATTATGATGCATATTATTCGGTTCCCCCTGACCCCACCGAGTAAAACTGGGAAATGGAGAAATAAAAAATACCGATAAAAATCCGACACATTCCTGCACAGAATCAACAAGATTCCTACAGCCCGGAACAAATCCAAAACTAATCCCACTGCCCCACTCTATCCCCATGTCCCTCTATCAATCCAAAGCCAATGCCACTGCCCGATTCTCTCCCCATCGCCCTGTACAAATCCCCAAACTATTCCCACTGCCCCGCTCTCTCCCCATAGCCCTGAATCAATCCCAAAGTAATCCCACTGCCCCACTCTCTCCCCATAGCCCTGAATCAATCCCAAACTAATCCCACTGTCCCGCTGTCTCCCCATAACCCTGTACAAATCCCAAACTAATCCTACTGCGCCGCTCTCTCCCCATGTCCCTGTATCAATCCCAAACTAATCCCACTGCCCCACTCTCTCCTCATAGCCCTGAATCAATCCCAAAGTAATCTCACTGCCTCGTTCTCTCCCCATAGACCTGTACAAATCCCAAACTAATCCCACTATCCCGCTCTCTCCCCATAACCCAATATCAATCCCAAACTAATCCCACTGTCCCGCACTCTCCCCATAGCCCTGTATCAATCCCTAACTAATCCCACTGCCCCACTCTCTCCCCATAGCCCTGTATCAATCCCAAACTAATCCCACGGCCCCACTCTCTCCCCATAGCCCTGAATCAATCCCAAAGTAATCTTACTGCCTCATTCTCTCCCCATGGCCCTGTATCAATCCCAAACTACTCCCACTGCCCCACGCTCTCCCCATAGCCCTGTATCAATCCCAAACTAATCCCACTGCCCCACTCTCTCCCCATAGCCCTGTATCAATCCCAAACTAATCCCACTGCCCCGCTCTCTCCCCATAACCCTGTACAAATCCCAAACTAATCCCACTGCGCCGCTCTCTCCCCATGTCCCTGTATCAATCCCAAACTAATCCCACTGCCCCACTCTCTCCTCATAGCCCTGAATCAATCCCAAAGTAATCTCACTGCCTCGTTCTCTCCCCATAGACCTGTACAAATCCCAAACTAATCCCACTATCCCGCTCTCTCCCCATAACCCAATATCAATCCCAAACTAATCCCACTGTCCCGCACTCTCCCCATAGCCCTGTATCAATCCCTAACTAATCCCACTGCCCCACTCTCTCCCCATAGCCCTGTATCAATCCCAAACTAATCCCACGGCCCCACTCTCTCCCCATAGCCCTGAATCAATCCCAAAGTAATCTTACTGCCTCATTCTCTCCCCATTGCCCTGTATCAATCCCAAACTAATCCCACTGCCCCGCTCTCTCCCCATAACCCTGTACAAATCCCAAACTAATCCCATTGCGCCACTCTCTCCCCATGTCCCTGTATCAATCCCAAACTAATCCCACTGCCCCACTCTCTCCCCATAGCCCTGAATCAATCTCAACGTAATCTCAGTGCCCCATTCTCTCCCCATTGCCCCATATAAATCCCTAACTAATCCCACTTCCCCACTCTCTCCCCATAGCCCTGAATCAATCCCTAACTAATCCCACTGCCCCGCTCTCTCCCCATAGACCTGTACAAATCCCAAACTAATCCCACTGTCCCGCTCTCTCCCCATAGCCCTGTATCAATCCCGAACTAATCCCACTGTCCCGCACTCTTCCTATAGCCCTGTATCAATCCCAAACTAATCCCAATGCCCCACTCTCTCCCCATAGCCCTGTATCAATCCCAAACTAATCCCATTGCCCCACTCTCTCCCCATAGCCCTGAATCAATCCCAAACTAATCCCACTGCCCCGCTCTCTCCCCATAGCCCTGTATCAATCCCAAACTAAACCCAGTGCCCGATTCTATCCCCATCGCCCTGTACAAATCCGCAAACTAATCCCCCTGTCCTGCTCTCTCTCTCCATGCGACGCTGGGACTCACCTCACTTGGGTCCCATCCACCCATTTCCAGTTTCCTTCACTCTCTCGATCTGTTAATCCGATCCAGTAATCCCCAGGATTGTTCTCGATAGATTTGATTATGAAATTCTGCAGCAGATACAATGATGGAGTGACATCACTTAGAATGACTGCCTTAACTCACACACACACGCACACAACTGATGCACAAAATGCCCCAAACCCTTTCTCAGGAAATTCTCCCTCATTCCCTCTGATTAAATATCGGGAAGACTGAAGCTTTTGTTTTTCGTCTCATTTCCAAACTCCATTCCCGAGTTACCGACTCCATCCTGGGAACTCCCTGAGTCTGAACCAGACTGTTTACAACCCTGGGGTCGTGTTTAATCTGGGGATGGGATTCCCACCTCATATCCACATCGTCACCAAGACGGCCTCTTCCAAACTCCGTAACATCACCCAGAACCACCCCGGGCTCAGCTCATCGATTGCTGGAACCCTCGTTCATGTGGCATAGAGGGAGCCTTACTCTGTATCTAACCCTCTGCTGTACCTGTCCTGGGAGTGTTTGATGGGGACAGTGTAGAGGGAGCTTTACTCTGTATCTAACCCCGTGCTGTACCTGTCCTGGGAGTGTTTGATGGGGACAGTGTAGAGGGAGCTTTACTCTGTATCTAACCCTCTGCTGTACCTGTCCTGGGAGTGTTTGATGGGGACAGTGTAGAGGGAGCTTTACTCTGTATCTCACTCCGTGCTGTATCTGTCCTGGGAGTGTTTGATGGGCACGATGTAGAAGGAGCTTTACTCTGTATCTAAACCCGTGTTGTACCTGTCCTGGGTGTGTTTGATGGGGACAGTGTAGAGGGAGCTTTACTCTGTATCTAAACCCGTGCTGTACCTGTCCTGGGAGTGTTTGATGGGGACGGTGTAGAGGGAACTTTACTCTGTATCTAACCCCGTGCTGTACCTGTCCTGGGAGTGTTTGATGGGGACAGTGCAGAGCGATATTCTCTCTCTATCTCATTCTGACAGATGCCTGTGCTATTCTCACCTGTTCCTGTTCTGTATTTATGAAGATGAGGTGTGAATTTTGGGATTCACATTGTTGTTTTGCCGAGTCCCAGTTTATTTTATCCGTTGAGAATTTATAGCAATGATGATTATGAACTTTCCAGCCGCTCGGACAGAGAGACTCTGCAAAATTATGAAGACTTAATTCAGAGAAATACATCGGGACATTAGGAATAGGAGGAGGCCATTCAGCCCCTCTCGATCCTGTTACACAGGAACAGGAGGAGGCCATTCAGCCCCTGTTGAGCATTTTACACCATTCTATTGGATCTGCTCTGTATCTTAACTCCCTCGGTTCCGTGACCCTCCATCCCCAACAACAATCTCTCAATCTCAGTTTTGATGTTTCCCTTTGACCTCCGGCCCCCACAGTTTATTTCGGGGGTGGGGGGGAGAGTTCCTGATTTCCGCTCCCCTTTGTGTGAAGAGGTGTTTCCTGATGTCCCCCCTGAACGTCCTGGCCCGAATTTTAACCTCCTTCCCCCTTGTTCTCGACTCCCCCTCCCCAGCTCCCTCACAACCCACCGGATCAGAGGAAATAGTTTCTCTCCATCGATCCAATCGAATCTATTTATTGCTTTCAACGCCTCGGGTGCGGTCGCCGTGGTTTCGCCTGTAGGCCTCAGGCTTCAAGTTTGGATCGACCACCTGCACCTTATCCAATCCCCTCAATCTGTCAGACAGACCCCCCCTCCCCGATCGATTCATCCCCTCGCCTGTCCCAAACTCCAGGAGGCAGAGGCCAGGATAGTGCGGCCTTCCTCCGCTTGGAGATTGAGGCCTTGACTGAAGGATGGGGAGGATGGGGGTGGGGAGACTGGGGGTGGAGTTGGGGGTGGGGAGACGGGGGGTGGGGGTGGGGAGACAGGGGGTGGGGGTAGGGAGACAGGGGGTGGGGTTGGGGAGACTGGGGGTGGGGGTGGGGAGACAGGGGGTGGGGGTGGCAGTGACCCCAAAGGGGCAGAGCATGGGATGTTGCGGGAGGGGGCAGGAGTACGGCCGGCAGCTCCCACTCACCTGAACACCTTCGGAGCATTGGGCAGAGCGATCGTGCTGTCTCGAACAATTTCTGGAACGTTCCATCCAGCTCTGTCAAGTTCCGATGGGCAATGGCCAAGGTCCGATTAAGGGGGTCAGCACCACCGCACTCCTTGTTCATCTTTAGAACTGAGAGACAGAGTCAGAGTGAGTGATAGTGTGGGTTATATCAGAGTGCTACAGCGAGGGGTGCTGGATACATCAGAGTGTTACAGCGAGGGGTGCGGGATATATCAGTGTGTTACAGTGAGGGGTGCAGGATATATCAGAGTGTTACAGCGAGGGGTGTGGGATATATCAGAGTGTTACAGTGAGGGGTGCAGGATATATCAGAGTGTTACAGCGAGGGATGCAGGATATATCAGAGTGTTACAGCGAGGGGTGCGGGATATATTCGAGTGTTACAGCGAGGGATGCGGGTTATATCAGAGCGTTACAGCGAGGGGTGCGGGATATATCGGAGCGTTACAGCGAGGGGTGCGGGATATATCAGAGCGTTACAGCGAGGGGTGCGGGATATATCGGAGCGTTACAGCGAGGGGTGCGGGATATATCAGAGCGTTACAGCGAGGCGTGCGGGATATATCAGAGCGTTACAGCGAGGGGTGCGGGATATATCAGAGCGTTACAGCTAGGGCTGTAGGATATATCAGAGTGTTACAGCGAGGGGTGCGGGATATATCAGAGCGTTACAGCGAGGGGTGCAGGATATATCAGAGTGTTACAGTGAGGGGTGTGGGATATATCAGAGTGTTACAGCGAGGGGTGCGGGTTATATCAGAGTGTTACAGCGAGGGGTGCGGGATATATCAGGGTATTACAGCGAGGGGTGCGGGATATATCAGAGCGTTACAGCGAGGGCTGTGGGACATATCAGAGTGTTACAGTGAGGGGTGTGGTATATATCAGAGCGTTACAGCGAGGGCTGTGGGACATAACAGAGTGTTACAGTGAGCCAATTTCCAACAGCATTCACGGCACAAAGGTCCCCCCTCATCCTTGTGGAACCTCACACCTTGTACTGTGAGGAAACCTTACGATTAACAACACCAGGGACCAGTGGACAACCTTTCTCTGCAGCCTGGCCTTATAATAACGGGAAAGACTTGGACACTCATTATACCTGCAGATGTGCTAAACACAATCCTCTATCTCCAATGTTGGACAATGGATTTTGACCAGAGGCATAGAAACTTCTTGTTAGGCTCCTTAATGGGCAACATCACATGACCTAAGCTTCTGGCCTTTGGAAGGATTTGATATTACATTATTACATTCACAACTCTGTGTTCTGTTCAAACTCCTGCTAGCAATCATCAAAGCAAGACTCCAGGCTGATCGACAGCCTGTGTCATTTCTAAGCCTGCTCGGAGCATGTTTCTCTGGAAAATTCCTTCAGCAACCTCCTGGGCAGTCCAACTCTTTGTGGCCCAACCTCATCTCACTGCATCCCGATCAGCTTGAAAGGGATTCTTTAAATCCTGCTTCAGTGAGCCAGACTCGCCTGAACTGTATCTCCTCTGTGAAGGAACGCTCGATGGACTCGGACTTTCTGAACTCTGGCCATCCCACCTTTTTCCTATGTTCCTGTTGTGTGCATATGTGTGTGTGAAGTTGTGATGATCTCCCGGGTTTGAATGTATGAATAAACTACACTGCTGATTTACATCTAGAGAGTTGTTGGTGCTTCTCCCTTTAAAGTCTGACCTCACAAACTGAGGGTTTGGGTAAACGCACCACAGCCTATTTCCAACATGAAAACACCCCTGCTTACGGACAGAGGATGAGAAAATAAAGGAGCTCAGATTTGCCTCCGTTCACTCTCTGTAACAGTTTGAGTGTGAGGTTCAACTTCCTACCTTGGACTCTTAGCCCTATCGCAATAGCCAAACTGATGATTAAGACAATGAGGCAGGCGATGCCGAGATGTGTTGAAGTTATTGATCTTCTTCCTCCAGCTGTTCCCTGTCCAGTTTTATCTGGAATAGAGAAGTGAAGATTGGCCCATGTTGAGCAGACCATGTAACTTCACGGAACAGACAATGGTGACGTATCTACTTCCCTTATCGAGAGGAACAACAACCACGTTACTCATTTATATCCCTCATTTCACATCCCAGTGCACACGGTACAGGAGGCTTATCAAAGAGAATCGAACACCGAGTCACACAGGGAGATATTAGGGACAGGAAACCAAAAGCTCAGACACAGAGATCGGTACAAGGAGCGTCTTAAAGGAGGAGATAGAGAGAGAGAGACAGAGAGAGAGAGGGAGAGAAACTAAGAGAGAGGCAGATAGAGACAGGGAGAGCGCATGAGAGGTGAGTGAGAGACAGAGAGTGAGAGAGAGAGTGAGAGTGATGAGGGGGAAGGCTGAATGAAGTCAGGATGTGCATGATACAGAGTAAAGCTCCCTCTCCACCATCCCCATCAAACACTCCCAGGACAGGTACAGCACGGGGTTAGATACAGAATAAAGCTCCCTCTACACCGTCCCCATCAAACACTCCCAGGACAGGTACAGCATGGGGTTAGATACAGAGTAGAGCTCCCTCTACACTATCCCCATCAAACACTCCCAGGACAGGTACAGCATGGGGTTAGATACAGAATAATCTACCTCTACACCGTCCCCATCAAACACTCTCAGGGCAGGTACAGCACGGGGTTAGATACAGAGTAAAGCTCACCCTGTCCCGGTATTTATCTCTGTTTCTCCCGCTCTCTCTTCCCTATCACTCTCTCTCTGTTCTCTTTCCCTCTCTCTAAATCTCTCCCAATGCTTCTCTCTTTCAATTTCCCTCACTATTTCTCTCTCGCTCTCTCACTCTCAATCTTTCTCTCTCACTATCAATCTCTCTTAATCTCTATCACCACCTGTCTCTCTCACCATCTCTCTCTGCCCCAGCCTCTCTCTCTCTGCCTCAGCCTCTCTCTCCATCTCTCTCTTTCTTAATCTCTCTCACCATCTCTCTGTCTTTCTCAGCCTCAATCTCTCTCACCACCTCTCTCAGTCTCTCGCACTCGCAATATCACTCTCCATTTCTCTGCCTCTCTCTCAATCTCTCACTCTCTCTGTCTATCTCCCTCTGTTGAACAGTTTAACTTACGTTCACTGGGCGCTGTCGTGTTGTTTTTGATGTGTCCCATATTCATGTAGTCGGTGTCCTGCTCCATGGTTTGTGTCTGAGGGGGTCTCTCTCCTCCGTTCCTGTCCTGTCTGCTTCTCTCTCCCACTCTCTCAGATGTGTCTCAGTCTTCCTCAGACTCGATGTCAGGGCGAAAACTTCCTCAAAACTGTTTCTATTTTCTTCCAATTTTGTAATCCCACTTCCTCTGAGATCTGTGTGACAAAGTGGTTCAATTAACCATGTACAGCAGCTGCCGAACGCTTTACAATTTTGCCAAGCAATGGGAGAGCCAACATGGCTTCAGGGAACATTGGCAGAATTCAAAATCATTTCACAAGCCTCTCGACTGCTTGTTATAACTGGAAAAGGTCTATACGCACACACACACACACTCACACACTCACAAGCACACTCAACCACACACTCTCACACTCACCCACTCACTCACACGTACAAGCACACACATACACACAGATACACATACACACACTCACACGCACAAAATCAAACACCACACACTCACACATACATACACACACACGCACACATACATGCAGACCCACATACATACACAAACACAGGCATGCACACACAGACACACACACTGATATACACACACACACACGCAGAGAAACAAAGACAGGCACATACAGACACACACACACGCAGACATGTACACGCAGACATGCACACACAGACACACTCAAACACAAACACACACACAAACACACTAATGGTGGACAGAAAAATAAACTTTAACAACTATGGATAGTAACAGTACCAGAACCAAGGAGATGAAAATGAGTTGACATGATTTCCAGAGTCCGAGAAGAAAAAGTCCAAAAGATATTTCCGATGTGACCGAGTTCAATCCCGAGTCCAGCAGGAACTTATTGCATGCAAATTGAAAGCCTCGTTTCTGAGATGACAACTATGAAAACACTGTAAGAAGTTGCTTCATTGGCTGCAAAAGCAGGTTGGGGGATCTCCTGAGTTAGTGAAAGGTGCTAGAGAAATGCAGGACTTCTGTCCTGTTACATTTTGCCGGATTCCTGCCTGGATTTATAATGGGGTTTTCCAATGTCAACCGTCACACTGTCGTTCCCACCTCCCACCACTGGTGGTGCTGCGGGAGGCTCCTCCTGGGGGAGAAGGGGAACAGATGAACTTTCACCTTACGGACGTGGCCTCGGGCAGTCGGGCATTGAGGGGAAGGGAGGAGGGGCTGGGGATCTTTGGACAATCCTGACACTCGTTCTGTGTCCCAGTCTCTCTTCAGGAACAATATTTCTCAATATCAGCTGCCTCGATGCAGGGCAGTGCCCTTTTCTCACAGATGAAACGGAAGCGATCAGAACAACAGTAAGCATACCAGCCACTTGTTCTGATAAGGGCATAGTTTTCATTACTTTTTCCCATTATTCGATTCACCCTGATACCATCGAGTAAAACTGGGAATTGGAGAAATAAAAAATACTAATAAAAACCTGACACATTCCTGCACAGAATCAACAAGATTCCTACAGCCCTGTACATATCCCAAACTAATCCCACTGCCACGCTGTCTCCCCATAGCCCTGTATCAATCCCCAAACTAATCCCACTGCCCCACTCTCTCCCCATAGCCCTATATCAATCCCCAAACTAATCCCACTGCCCCGTTCTCTCCCCATAGCCCTGTATCAATCCCAAACTAATCCCCCTGCCCCGTTCTCTCCCCATAGCCCAGTATCAATCCCAAACTAATCCCACTTTCCCGATCTCTCCCCATAGCCCTGTACAAATAGCCAAACTAATCCCACTGTCCCGCTCCCTCTCCATGCGACTCTGGGACTCACCTCACTGGGGTCGCATCCACCCATTTCCAGTTTCCTTCAGTCTCTCGATGTGTTAGTCCAATCCAGTAAGTCGAAAGATTGGTCTCGATAGATTTCTTAATGAAATTCTGCAGCAGATATAATGTTCCAGTCCTACTCCGGCCCCCTCCCACAACTCTTTCTCTGGTACATCGATGATTACTTCAGTGCTGCTTCATGCTCTCATCGGGACCTGGTAAAATTTATTAATTTTGCTTCCAATCTCCACCCCTCCATCATTTTCACATGGTCCATCTCTGACACTTCCCTTCCCTTCCTTGACCTCTCTGTCTCAATTTCTGGTGATAGAATGTCCACCAATATCCATTACAAGCCTACCGACTCCCACAGCTACCTCGACTACAGCTCCTCACATCCCGCTTCCTGTAAGGACTCCATCCCATTCTCTCAGTTCCTTCGCCTCCGTTGCATCTGCTCTGATGATGCTACGTTCATAAACAGTTCCTCTGACATGTCCTCCTTCTTCCTTAACCGAGGTTTTCCACCCACGGTAGTTGACAGGGCCCTCAACCGTGTCCGGCCCATCTCCTGCGCATCCGACCTCATGCCTTCTCCTCCCTCCTAGAAACATGATAGGGTCCCCCTTGTCCTCACTTATCACCCCACCAGCCTCCACATTCAAAGGATCATCCTCCGCCATTTCCACTAACTCCAGCATGATGCCACCACCAAACACATCTTCCCTTCACCCCCCCCCCGCCCCTCCGGCGGCATTCCGTAGGGATCTTTCCCTCCGTGACACCCTGGCCCACTCCTCCATCACCCCCTACCTTCAACCCTCTCCAATGGCACCACCCCATGCGAACGCAGAATATGCAACACCTGCCCCTTCACTTCCTCTCTCCTCACCGTCCAAGGGCCCAAACACTCCTTTCAAGTGAGGCAGCATTTCACTTGCACTTCCCTCAACTTAGTCTACTGAATTCGTTGCTCCCAATGCGGTTTCCTCTACATTGGAGAGACCAAACGCAGACTGGGTGACCGCTTTGCAGAACACCTTCGGTCTGTCTGCAAGCATTACCCAGACCTCCCTGTCGCTTGCCATTTTAACACTCCACCCTGCTCTCTTGCCCACATGTCTGTCCTTGGCTTGCTGCATTGTTCCAGTGAAGCTCAACGCAAACTGCAGGAACAGCACCTCATCCTCCGACTAGGCACTTTACAACCTTCTGGACTGAATATTGAGTTCAACAATTTTAGATCTTGAACTCCCTCCTCCATCCCCATCCCCTTTCAGTTTCTTCCCCCTCCTTTTTGTTTTTTCCAATAATTTATATAGATTTTTCTTTTCCCACCTATTTCCATTATTTTTAAATGTATTCCACCCATTGTTTATTTCACCCCACCCTCACTAGAGCTACCTTGCTTGTCCTGTTCGCCACTCTTAATTAGCACATTCTTTTAGATAATATCACCACCTTCAACACCTCTTTGTTCTTTTTTCCGTGACATCTTTTGGTTATCTCCTCCTATCACTGCTTGCTTGTCCCAACAACCCCCCCCCCACTTCTCCCCACCCCCCTTAAACCAGCTTATATTTCACCCCTTTCCTATATTTACTTAGTTCTCTTGAAGGGTCATGTGGACTCGAAATGTCAACTTTGCTTTTCTCTGCCGACGCTGCCAGACATGCTGAGTTTTTCCGGGTATTTCTGTTTTTGTTTTGGATTTCCAGTATCCGCAGTTTTTTGTTTTTATCCCTGCAGTTCCAATCCTCGCCGCTAGGAGGAGGAACCACTGAGTCAACACTGCCCACAACCCACACCTGCAGTTCCAATCCTCGCCGCTAGGAGGATTAACCACTGAACAACACCATCCACAACCCACACCAGCAGTTCCAATCATCGCCGCTAGGATGAGGAACCACTGAGTCAACACTGCCCACAACCCACACCTGCAGTTCCACTTATCGCCGCTAGGAGGATTAACCACTGAACAACACCATCCACAACCCACACCTGCAGTTCCAATCATCGCCGCTAGGATGAGGAACCACTGAGTCAACACTGCCCACAACCCACACCTGCAGTTACAATTATCGCCGCTAGGAGGAGGAACTACTGGGTCAACACTGCCCACAACCCACACCTGCAGTTCCAATCATCGCCGCTAGGATGAGGAACCACTGGGTCAACACTGCCCACAACCCACACCTGCAGTTCCAATTATCGCCGCTAGGAGGATTAACCACTGAACAACACTATCCACAATCCACACCTGCAGTTCCAATCCTCGCCGCTAGGAGGAGGAACCACTGAGTCAACACCATCCACTCCATACTTGCAGTTCCAATCCTCGCCGCTAGGAGGAGGAACTACTATGTCAATACTGTCCGCAACCCAGAGATAAAAGCAAAGAACTACGGATGCTGGAAATCCAAAACAAAAATAAAAATACCTGGAAAAATTCAGCAGGTCTGGCAGCATCGGTGGAGAGACTCGAAAAGTCAACTGTGCTCCTCTCCACCGATGCTGCCAGAACTGCTGAGATTTTCCAGGTATTTTTGTTTTTGTTTCTGTCCACAACCCACACATGCAGTTCCAATCCTCGCCGCTAGGAGGAGGAACGACGCTCGGTATCACCTCGCACCCTGTCCGCACTGTGTGACCCCGCCCCGTCCCCGCTCTGTATCACCCCGCCCCCTGCGCGCTCTGTATCACCCCGCCCCCTGCGCGCCCTGTGTCACCCCGCCCCCTGCGCGCTCTGTATCACCGCGCCCCCTGCCCGCTCTGTGTAACCCCGCCCCCTGTCCGCACTGTGTGACCCCGCCCCCAGCCCGCTCTGTGTGACCCCGCCCCCTGCGCGCTCTGTGTCAGTTGAAGTGAATCGCGAGAGGAGCCGGGAGTTGAGAGGGAGCAAAGGTCACTAAGGGAGTTCAGTGAGGCGGGAACGAGGTGATCCTTCGAGGACAATGAGTACGGCCGGGTCAGCGTTTACTACTTTTATTGCTGAGAGTGTTTAAGATCTTATTTTGTGGTTCATCGTTTGTAAGGGACTATATTCTGTAACAGCGAGGAGTAGGGATGAAGGGCCCGAGAGTAATTGATATTATTTGATATTAAGTATCTTCCAAAAGGTTTAATTTAATTTAAAGGGGTCAGTCATGGCAGGAGAGCTCAAAGCCGTGGTGTGCTCATCCTGCTCTATGTGGGAAGCCGGGCACGTCTCCAGTACCCGGGACCAGCCTGTGTGCGGGAAGTATCTCCAGCTGCAGCTCCTGGAAGCCGGGGATTTGGAGCTGGAGCGGCGGCTGGGGACACGGTGGAGCATCCGCGAGGTGGAGAGTATCGTGGATAGGGACGTATAGAGAGGTGGTCACACCGTAGGGTAAGAGTCCACAGGCAGGAAGGGAATGGGTGACCACCAGGCAAAGCAAGGGGACTAGGCAGGCAGTGCAGGAATCTCCTGTGGCTATTCCTCTGCAAAACAGGTATACCGCTTTGGATACTGTTGGGGGGGGAATGGCCTCTCAGGAGAAAGCAGCAACAGCCAAATTCGTTGCACTATGGTTGGCTCTGCTGCACAGGGGAGGAGTAAAATGTGTGGGAACACAACAGCTACAGGGGATTCAATTGTAAGGGGAATAGAGAGGCATTTCTGTGGCTGCAAACGAGACTCCAGGATGGTACGTTGCCTCCCTGGTGCTCGGGTCATGGATGTCTCAGAGCGGCTAGAGGACATTCTGAAGCGGGAGGGTGAACACCCAGTGGTCGTGGTGCACATTGGTACAAACGACACAGTTGAGAAAAGGGATGAGATCCTAAAAGCAGAATATATGGAGTTAGGAAGTAAGTTGAAAAGTAGGACCTCAAAGGTAGTGATCTCAGGATTACCACCAGTGTTACGTGCTAGTCAGTGAAGAGATAGCAGGATATATCAGATAAATACGTGGCTGAAGAGATGGTGTGAAAGGGATGGTTTCAGGTTCCTGGGGCATTGGGACTGGTTTTGCGGGAGGTGGGACCAGTACAAACCGGATGGGTTACACCTGGACAGGGCCAGGACTGATGTCCTAGGGGGAACATTTGCTAGAGTAGTTGGGGAGGATTTAAACTAAAATGGCAGGGGAATGGGAACCAATGCAAGGAGTCAGAGAAAGGGGAATCAAAGACAAGAACAAAAGACAGAAAGCGGAATAAGATAAGTGATAGTCAAAGAAATCAAGGGCCAGAATCAAACAGGGCCTCAGTGAAAAATAGTGGGAACGGGACAAGTAATGTTAAAAAGGCAAGCCTTAAGGCTTTGTGCATTAATGCGAGGAGCATTCGCATAAAGTGGATGAATTAACTGCGCAAATAGATGTAAACAGGTATGATATAGTCGGAATTACGGAGACATGGCAGCAGGGTGACCAGGGAAGGGAACTGAACATCCAGGGGTATTCAGTATTTAGGAAGGACAGACAAAGAGAAAAAGGTGGTGGAGTTTCATCGCTGGTTAAAGAGGAAATTAACGCAATAGTGAGGAAAGACATTAGCCCCGACGATGTTGAATCTGTATGGGTAGAGCTGAGAAACACTAAGGGGCAAAAAACGTTAGTGGGGGTTGTATATAGACCCCCAAACTGTAGTGGTGATGTTGGGAATGGCATTAAACAGGAAATTAGAGAAGCATGTAATAAAGGAACATGTGTAATTATGGGTCACCTTAATCTGCATATAGATTGGGCAAATCAAATTAGTAACAATACCGTAGAGGAGGAATTCCTGGAGTGTATATGGGATGTTTTTCTGGACCAATGCTTTGAGGAACCAACGAGAAAACAGCCCATCCTCGACTGGGTATTGTGTAATGAGAAAGGAATAATTGGCAATCTAGTTGTGCGAGGCCCCTTGGGGATGAGCGACCATAATATGATAGAATTCTTCATCAAGATGGAGAGCGATGTAATTGATTCTGAGACTTGGGTCCTGAAACTTAATAAAGGAAACTACGATGGTGTGAGGTGCAAGTTGGCTATGATGGATTGGGAAACGTTGCTTAAAGGGATGACGTTGGATAGGCATTGGCAAACATTCAAAGAGTGCATGGGTGAACTGCAACAATTATTTATTCCTGTCTGGCGCAAAAGTAAAACAGGAAAGATGGCCAAACCATGGCTTACAAGGGAAATTAAAGAGAGTATTAGATGCAAGGAAGAGGCATACAAGTTGGCCAGAAAATACAACAGACCTGAGGATTGGGAGCTGTTTAGAATTCAGCAAAGGAGGACCACGGGATTGATTAAGAAGGGGAAAATAGAGCCCGAGGGTAAGCTTGCAGGGAACATAAAAATTGACTGTAAAGGTTTCTATAGGTATGTGAAGAGAAAAAGATTAGTGAAGACAAATGTAGGTCCCTTACAGTCAGAAACAGGGGAATTTATAATGGGGAACAAAGAAATGGCTGTCCAACTAAATACATACTTTGGTTCTGTCTACACAAAGGAGGACACAAATAACATACCAAAAATATTGGGGAACAAAGGGTTTAATGAGAAGGAGGAACTGAAAGAAATCAGTATTAGTAGGGAAATGGTGTTGGGGAAATTGATGGGATTGAAAGCTGTTAAATCTCCGGGGCCTGACAATCTACATCCCAGAGTACTTCAGGAAGTGGCCCTAGAAATAGTGGCTGCATTGGTGGTCATCTTCCAAGATTCTATAGACTCTGGAACAGTTCCTACAGATTGGAGGGTAGCTAATGTAACCCCACTATTTAAAAAGGGAGTCAGAGAGAAAACAGGGAATTATAGACCAGTCAGCCAGACATCGGTAGTGGGGAAAATTCGAGAGTCCATTATAAAAGACTTAATAGCTGAGCACGTGGAAAACAGTGGCAGAATCGGACAGAGTCAGCATGGATTTACGAAAGGGAAATCATGCTTGACAAATCTACTGGAATTTTTCGAGGATGTCACGAGTAGAGTTGATGAGGGGGAGCCAGTGGATGTGGTTCATTTGGACTTTCAGAAGGCTTTCGACATTTCCCACATAAGAGATTGGCGTGTAAAATTAAAGCGCGCAGGATTAGGGGTAGTATTGAGATGGATAGAAAACTGGTTGGCAGACAGGAAACAAAGAGAAGGAAGAAACGGGTCTTTTTCCGAATGGCAGGCAGTGACTAGTGGGGTACCGCAGGGATCGGTGCTGGGACCCCAGTTATTCACAATATATATTAATGATTTAGATGTGGGAATTAAATGTCATATCTCCAAATTTGCAGATTACACAAAGCTGGGCGGGAGGGTGAGCTGTGAGGAGGATGCAGAGATGCTTCAGTATGATTTGGACAAGCTAAGTGGGCAAATGCATGACAGATGCAGTATAATGTGGATGAATGTGAGGTTATCCATTTTGGTAGCAAAAACAGGAAGACAGACTATTATCTGAATGGCTATAAATTGAGAGAGGGGAATGTGCAACGAGACCTGGGTGTCCATTGTACACCAGTCGCTGAAGGTAAGCATGCAGGTGCAGCAGGCGGTAAAGAAGGCAAATGGTACGTTGGCCTTCATAGCCAGAGGATTCGAGTACAGGAACAGGGATGTCTTGCTGCAATTGTTCAGGGCTTTGGTGAGACCACACCTGTAATATTGTGTGCAGTTTTGGTTTCCTTATCTGAGGAAGGATGTACTTGCTATCGAGGGAGTGCAGTGAAGGTTTACCCGACTGATTCCTGGGTTGGCGGGACTGACATATGTCGATAGATTGAGTCGATTAGGATTATATTCGCTGGAGTTCAGAAGAATGAGGGGGGGATCTCATAGAAACCTCTAAAATTCTAACAGGACTAGACAAGGTAGATGCAGGAAGGATGTTCCCAATGGTGGGGGAGTCCAGAACCAGGGCTCACAGTCTGGTGCTATGGGGTAGACCATTTAGGACTGAGATGAGGAGAAATTTCTTCATCCAGAGAGTGGTGAGCCTGTGGAATTCGTTACCACAGAAAGCAGTTGAGACCAAAACATTGTATGTTTTCAAGAAGGAGTTAGATATAGCTCTTGGGGCGAAAGGGATCAAAGGGTATGGGGAGAAAGCGGGAGCAGGCTATTGAGTTGGATGATCAGCCATGATCATAATGAATGGCGGAGCAGGCTCGAAGGGACGAATGGCCTGCTCCTGCTCCTCGTTTCTATGTTTCTCTGAAAGGGATAGCAGCATCGTGGATAGATCAGGAGAAACTGTCTCGTTGGCTTAAGGAACGAGGACGAGAACGACACAGATTTCAGTTAATCGGTAAAAGAAGCAATTGACCAAGAAGAGGCGCGAAAGATGTGGCTCGTGCAAGAGAGAAAAACGGAGAAAGAGAAATACTGGGATAGGGAGAGAGAGAAAAATATACCGGGATAGGGAGAGAGAGAAAAATATACCGGGATAGGGAGAGAGAGAAAAATATACCGGGACAGAGAGAGAGAGAGATACTGAGATTTTCCTGCTCATTGTGGTCAGTTTCTGGGTAAATGTCAGGACACCGAACATGCTTAAGGGATTGGTTAAAGCAAAAGTACATAGGCTGGTGTATGAAGGAATTGAGAATTTGGGAGCAGTATTACAAAGTTGGAGATCTTGTACACATGTCTGAGTTGGTAGGTTCCTCAGGAACGAACTGTTCCAGACAGGAGAGAGATAGGAAAACTGTACTTCTGTCTCTCACCAACTGTCCGTACGCAGAAGGTGTTTTGAATTCTTTGTGAAGTGTGTTGTGGTGTGTTTTCCCAAACCATCAGTGTGTCTGATCCACTATACTAATCACTCACAGCAAACTCACATTATGATCAACTCGGGTTAGTTTATTTACATTTAAAACCCGGGGCAGGAATGTTCACAATGTCAACCTCCACATTCACACCCACACACACTCGCACACACCCATCCACACTCTCACGCACACTCGCACAAACATATTCTCACAAACACACATACACGCCTACTCACACACGCTCACACACACGCTCACACACACGCTCACACTCACGCTCACACACTCACGCTCACACACTCACATTAAAACACCTCACACTCTCACATTCAAACACACACACGCACACACACATACACAAATGCACAGACACAGTAATGGAGGATAGAAAAAGGAAACTTTTACAACTATGGATAGTAACAGTACAAGAACCATGGAGATTGAAATGAGTTCACACAATTTACAGAGTCCGAGAAGAATAAGTCCAAAGAATATTTCTGATGTGACCGAGTTTAATTCTTAGTCCAGTGAGAGCTTACTGCACGCAAATTGAATGCCTTGTTTCTGACATGACAACTATGGAAACACTGTAAGGAGTTGCTTCATTGGCTGCAAAAGCAGGTTGGGGATCATCTGAATTCGTGAAAGCTGCTAGAGAAATGCAGGACTTCTGTCCTGTTACATGTCGCCGGATTCCTGCCTGGATTTATAATGGGGTTTTCCAATGTCAACCGTCACGCTGTCATTCCCGCCTCCCACAACTGGTGGCACTGCAGGAGGCTCCACCTGGGAGAAAAGGGGAACAGATGAACTTTACCCTTACGGACGTGGCCTCGGGCAGTTGGGGATTGTGGGGAAGGGAGGAGGGGCTTGGGATCTTTGGACAATCCTGACAATATTGTTCTGTACCCCAGTCTCTCTTCAGGAACAATATTTCTCAATATCAGCTGCCTCGACGCAGGGCAGTGCCCTTTTCTCACAGATGAAACGGAACTGATCGGTACATCTGACATCATTCCAGTTGGCTCTTCTGATAATGGCGCAGTTTTCATTTTCTTCTGCATTATTCGGTTCACCCTGACCCCATCGAGTAAAACTGGGAAATGGGGAAATAAAAAATACCGATAAAAATCCGACACATTCCTGCACAGAATCAGCAAGATTCCTACAGCCTGGTACAATCCCAAACTAATCCCACTGCCCCGGTCTCCCTCCATAGCCCTGTACAAATCTCCAACTAATCCCACTGTCCCTGCTCTCTCCCTATAGCCCTGTACAAAACCCAAACTAATCCCACTGTCCCACTCCCTCCCCATAGCCCTGTACAAATCCCAAACCAATCCCACTGCCCCACACTCTCCCCATTGCCCTATATCAATCCCAAACCAATCCCACTGTCCCGCTCTCTCCCCATATCCCTGTATCAATCCCAAACTAATCCCACTGTCCCACTCCCTCCCCATAGCCCTGTACAAATCCCAAACCAATCCCACTGCCCCACACTCTCCCCATTGCCCTATATCAATCCCAAACCAATCCCACTGTCCCGCTCTCTCCCCATATCCCTGTATCAATCCCAAACTAATCCCACTGTCCCGCTCTCTCTCCATAGCCCTGTATCAATCCCAAACTAATCCCCCTGTCCTGCTGTCTCTCTCCATGCAAAGCCTGGACCCACCTCACTTGGGTCCCATCCACCCATGTCCAATTTCCTTCACTCTCTCGATCTGTTAGTCCGATCCAGGAAACCCCAGGATTATTCTCGATAGATTTCTTTATGAAATTCTGCAGCAGATACAATGATGGAATGTGATCAGTTAGTATGACTGCCTTAACTCACACAAACACGCACACACAACTGATACCCAAAATGCCCCAAAACCTTCCTCAGGAAATTCTCCCTCATTCCCTCTGATTAAATATCGGGAAGACTGAAGCTGTTGTTTTCCGTCTCTGTTCCAAACTCCATTCCCGAGTTACCGACTCCATCCTGGGAACTCTCTGAGTCTGAACCAGACTGTTCACAACCCTGGGGTTGTGTTTAACCTGGAGACGGGATTCCCACCTCATATCCACATCGTCACCAAGACGGCCTCTTTCCAACTCCGTAACATCGACCAAAACCACCCCGGTCTCAGCTCATCGACTGCTGAAACCCTCGTCCATGTAGTGTAGAGAGAGCTTTACTCTGTACCTAACCCTGTGCTGTACCTGTCCTGGGAGTGTTTGATGGGGACAGTGTAGAGGGAGCTTTACTCAGTATCTAACCCCGTGCTGTACCTGTCCTGGGAGTGTTTGATGGGGACGGTGTAGAGGGAGCTTTACTCTGTATCTAACCCCGTGCTGTACCTGTCCTGGGAGTGTTTGATGGGGACAGTGTAGAGGGAGCTTTACTCTGTATCTAACCCCGTGCTATACCTGTCCCCTGAGTGTTTGATGGGGACAGTGTAGAGGGAGCTTTACTGTGTATCTAACCCCGTGCTGTACCTGTCCTGGGAGTGTTTGATGTGGACGGTGTAGAGGGAGCTTTACTCTGTATCTAACCCCGTGCTGTACCTGTCCTGGGAGTGTTTGATGGGGACGGTGTAGAGGGAGCTTTACTCTGTATCTAACCCAGTGCTATACCTGTCCTGTGAGTGTTTGATGGGGACGGTGTAGAGGTAGCTTTACTCTGTATCTAACCCCGTGCTATACCTGTCCTGTGAGTGTTTGATGGGGACGGTGTAGAGGTAGCTTTACTCTGTATCTAACCCTGTGCTGTACCTGCCCTGAGAGTGTTTTATGTGGACAGTTTAGAGGGAGCTTTACTCTGCATCTAACCCCTTGCTGTACCTGTCCTGGGAGTGTTTGATGGGGACAGTGTAGAGGGAGCTTTACTCTGTATCTAACCCCGTGCTGTACCTGTCCTGGGAGTGTTTACTGGGGACGGTGTAGAGGGAGCTTTACTCTGTATCTAACCCCGTGCTGTACCTGTCCTGGGAGTGTTTATTGGGGACGGTGTGGAGGGAGCTTTACTCTGTATCTATCCCCGTGCTGTCCCTATCCTGGGTGTGTTTGATGGGGACAGTGTTGAGGGAGCTTTTCTCTGCATCTAACCCCGTGCTGTACCTGTCCTGCGAGTGTTTGATGGGGACAGTATAGAGGGAGCTTTACTCTGTATCTAACCCCGTGCTGTATGTTTGATGGGGACGGTGCAGAGGGATATTCTCTCTCTATCTCATTCTGACCGATGCATCTGTCATTCTCACCTGTTCCTGTTTTGTATTTATGATGATGAGGTGTGAATTTAGGGATTCACAATGTCGTTTTGCCGAGTCCCAGTTTACTTTATGCATTGAGAATTTATAGCAATGATGATTATGAACTTTCCAACCGCTCGGACAGGGAGACTCTGCAAAATTATAAAGACTTAATTCAGAGAAGTACATCGAAACATAAGGAACAGGAGGGGGCCATTCAGCCCCTCTCGAGCCTGTGACACAGGAACAGGAGGAGGCCATTCAGCCCCTCTCGAGCCTGTTACACAGGATCAGGAGGAGGCCATTCAGCGCCTCTCGAGCCTGTTACACAGGAACAGGAGGAGGCCATTCAGTCCCTCTTGAGCATTTTACACCATTCTATTGGATCTCCTCTTTACCTTAACTCCCTCGGTTCCGTGACAACAACAATCTCTCAATCTCAGTTTTGACGTTTCCCTTTGACCTCCGGCCCCCACAGTCTATTTTGCGGGTGGGGGGGTGGGGTGGTGGAGAGTTCCTGATTTCCGCTCCCCTTTCTGTGAAGAGGTGTTTCCTGATGTCCCCCCTGAACGTCCTGGCTCGAATTTTAACCTTCTTCCCCTTTGTTCTCGACTCCCCCTCCCCGGCTCCCCCACAACCCACCGGACCAGAGGAAATAGTTTCTCTCCATCGACCCAATCGAATCTCTTTATTGCTTTCAACGCCTCGGGTCCGGTCGCCGTGGTTTTGTTTGTCGGCCTCAGGCTTCGAGACTGGATTGCCTGCCTGCACCTTATCCAATCCCTTCAATCTGTCGGACAGACCCCCCTCCAATCGATTCATCCCCTCGCCTGTCCCAAACTCCGGGAGGCAGAGGCCGGGATAGTGCGGCCTTCACCCGCTTGGAGATTGAGTCCTTGTCTGAAGGATGGGGAGGATGGGGGTGGGGAGTCAGGGGGTGGGGGTGGGGAGTCAGGGGGTGGGGGTGGGGATACAGGGGGTGGGGGTGGGGGTGGGGAGACAGGGGGTGGGGGTGGGGAGACAGGGGGTGGGGGCGGGGAGACAGGGGGTGGGGGCGGGGAAACAGGAGGTGGGGGTGATCCCAATGGGGCAGAACGTGGGATGATGCGGGAGGGGGCAGGAGTACTGCCGGCAGCTCCCACTCACCTGAACAGCTTCGGAGCATTGGGCAGAGCGATCGCGCAGTCTCGGACAATTTCTGGAACATTCCATCCAGCTCTGTCAGGTTCCGCAGGGCAATGGCCAAGGTCTGGTTCAGGAAGTCAGCACCACCACACTCCTTGTTCATCTGTAGAACTGAGAGCGGGAGCCGGAGTGAGAGATAGTGTGGGATATATCAGAGTGTTACAGTGAGGGATGTGTGATATATCAAAGTGTTACAGTGAGGAGTGTGGGATTTTTCAGAATGTTACAGTGAGGGGTGTGGGATATATCAGGGTGTTACAGTGAGGGGTGTGGGATATATCAGAGTGTTACAGTGAGGGGTGCGGGATATATCAGAGTGCCACAGTGAGGGGTGTGGGATATATCAGAGAGTTACAGTGAGGGGTGTGGGATATATCAGAGTGTTACAGTGAGGGGTGTGGGCTATATCAGGGTGTTACAGTGAGGGGTGTGGGGTATATCAGAGTGTTACAGTGAGGGGTGTGGGATATATCAAAGTGTTACAGTGAGGGGTGTGGGATATATCAGAGTGTTACAGTGAGGGGTGTGGGATATATCAAAGTGTTACAGCGAGGGGCGTGGGATGTATCAGGGTGTTAAAGTGAGGGTGTGGGATATATCAGAGTGTTACAGTGAGTGGTTTGGGATGTATCAGGGTGTTACTGTGAGGGGTGTGGGATATATCAGAGTGTTACAGTGAGGGGTGTGGGATATATCAGTGTTACAGTGAGGGGTGTGGGATGTATCAGAGTGTTACAGTGAGTGGTTTGGGATGTATCAGGGTGTTACTGTGAGGGGTGTGGGATGTATCAGGGTGTTACTGTGAGTGATGTGGGATATATCAGAGTGTTACAGTGAGGGGTGTGGGATATATCAGGATGTTACAGTGAGGAGTGTGGGATATATCAGAGTGTTACAGTGAGGGGTGTGGGATATATCAGAGTGTTACAATGAGGGGTGTGGGATATATCAGGGTGTTACAGTGAGGGATGTGGGTTATATCAGAGTGTTACAGTGAGGGGCGTGGGATGTATCAGAGTGTTACAGTGAGGGGTGTGGGTTATATCAGAGTGTTACAGTGAGGGGTGTGGGATATATCAGAGTGTTACAGTGAGGGGTGTGGGATATACCAGAGTATTATAGTGAGGGGTGTGGGATATATCAGAGTGTTACAGTGAGATGTTCCTCCCCGTACCGTGAACTGTGAGACCTGTAATAATAGCGCAGTTGCAGATTAAGACAATGAGTCCGACCACGATGGGCCATCTGGATTTTTTTGATCTTTTTCCTCCAGCTGTTTCCTGTCCAGTTTTACCTGGAATAGAGAAGTAAAGATTGACCCATGTTGAGAAGCCTGTGTTACTGCACGGAACAGACAATGGTGACGTATCTACCACCCTTATTGAGAGAAACAACAACCACGTTACTCGTTTATATCCCTCGTTTCATATCCCAGTGCACGGTACAGGAGGCTTATCAAAGAGAATCAAACACCGAGTCACACAGGGAGATATTAGGGACAGGAAACCAAAAGCTCAGACACAGAGATCAGCACAAGGAGCGTCTTAAAGGAGGAGAGAGAGAGAGACAGACAGAGGGAGAGACAGAGAGAGAGAGAGTAAGAAACAGACAGTGGGAGAGGCAGGGAGACAGATACAGCGAGACAGAGAGTGAGACAGAGAGAGAGAGAGGAAGGGAGAGTGAAACAGAGAGAGAGTGAGCAAGACACAGAGAGAGAAGCAGAGAGGAAATTTCAGAGTTTAGGGCCCCAGGCAGCTGAAGTCCCGGTCACCAATGGCGGAGCTATGGGAATTGGGGAACGCTCGAGAGGCCGGAATTGGAGGAACACAGAGATCTCAGAGGGCTGCAGGAAGTTACAGAGATAGTGAGGGGTGTAGGGGCTGTAGGAATTTACAGAGATAGGGAGGGGTGTAGGGGCTGTAGGAATTTACAGAGATAGTGAGGGTTGTAGGGGCTGGAGGAGGTTACAGAGATAGGGAGGGGTGTAGGGGCTGGAGGAATTTACAGAGATAGGGAGGGTTGTAGGGGCTGTAGGAATTTACAGAGATAGTGAGGGTTGTAGGGGCTGGAGGAGGTTACAGAGATATGGAGGGGTGTAGGGGCTGGAGGAGGTTACAGAGATAGGGAGGGGTGTAGGGGCTGGAGGAGGTTACAGAGATAGGGAGGAGTGTAGGAGCTGGAGGAGGTTACAGAGATAAGGAGGGTTGTAGGGGCTGGAGGAGGTTACAGAGATAGGGAGGGTTGTAGGGGCTGGAGGAGGTTACAGAGATAGGCAGGGTTGTAGGTGCTGGAGGAGGTTACAGAGATAGGGAGGGTTGTAGGTGCTGGAGGAGGTTACAGAGATAGGGAGGGGTGTAGGGGCTGGAGGAGGTTAAGAGATGGGGAGGGTTGTAGGTGCTGGAGGAGGTTACAGAGATAGGGAGGGGTGTAGGGGCTGGAGGAGGTTACAGAGATAGAGAGGGTTGTAGGGGCTGGAGGAGGTTACAGAGATAGGGAGGGGTGTAGGGGCTGGAAGAGGTTACAGAGATAGGGAGGGGTGTAGGGGCTGGAGGAGGTTAAGAGATGGGGAGGGTTGTAGGTGCTGGAGGAGGTTACAGAGATAGGGAGGGGTGTCGAGGCTGGTGGAGTTTACAGAGAAAGGGAGGGGTGTAGTTGTTGGAGGAGGTTACAGGGATAGGGAGGTGAATCCCCTCACCCTTCACCACATCCCTCCCCTCGACTGTCCTGAACCATTGTGACCTCTGACCCCACACTCCCAGTGTGACTCTCCTTTGCCTGGGGTCACCTCCGGGCCTTGGTTCTACTGCGGATTCTGTGGAGTGAAGTTGACTTGGGCGTAACTTGATTCCTGTTCACCTACGAGAGTCGGAGAGAGATGGAGTGAGAAAGGATGAAGAACATGAGGACACTTTGGTCAGTACGTGTGCCGTAGGTGGGAAGCAGAGGACAACGACAGAGCAACAATATGCAAACCGACATGACACTCAGCTCTGGAGCACGCCAAGACCTAACTAGAACGTAGCCAGGTGCATCTCAAATGCTTGCTTTACCAGCTGCAGGCAGTTGACATGTAAATGCGACTTAGCAAAGACTTAACTCACCAATAGAACAAGTGGAACACAAAACGAGCAGGCATGGAAACCGAGGAACAGCAGGCACATAGATACAGTGTGATCATCACGTGGCTGAGGTCTTAACAGAAACACAGCTAAGATACAACGGATGTGCGATGGACATGTAAGCAAAGTGTAATTGAGATGTAACACACACGCAACTAAGAAGCAAGTGACACACTACAGCAGTACAACAGGGACAGGGCTCATGCTTAACTGTGACGTTACTACAATGCAACGGAAACGTAACTGAGATGTAAATGACAGGGAAGATACGGGTCGCACAGTTGTGACAGTCGGAGGGTATTCGATTTCCAAACAGAGATTAGCAGACCCATAACTAAGGTCTAACAGATACGTAACTAAGGTGTAACAAGCAGAGAGGAAATGGATCAGGTACGATTTTGACTCAGGCGTAACAAGATGAAACTGGAAGAATCAAGGTCTACCTAATGCATCATGTAAAACACAATTGAGAAACGACTAAAGTGCAGCAGGTTTGACACAAATAAGTATCTTACGACTGACATACGATATCCGTAACTAACCTGTTGTATGGACCTTAGATGTCCCGGAGGCAGGAAGAAGATTCAGCTCCGCGTACAAGATCTCCGGAACCTCTGGAAAACGGCAACAGAAACTATACAATGGATGAGAGTTAGATACAGAGTAAAGCTCCCTCTACACTGTCCACATCAAACACTCCCAGGACAGGTACAGCACGGGGTTAGATACAGAGTAAAGCTCCCTCTACACTGTCCACATCAAACACTCCCAGGGCAGGTACAGCACGGCGTTAGATACAGAGTAAAGCTCCTTCTACACTGTGCCCATCAAACACTCCCAGGACAGGTACAGCACGGGGTTAGATACAGAGTAAAGCTCCCTCTTCACCGTCCACATCAAATAGTCCCAGGACAGGTACAGCACGGGGTTAGATACAGAGTAAAGCTCCCTCTTCACCGTCCACATCAAACAGTCCCAGGACAGGTACAGCACGGGGTTAGATACAGAGTAAAGCTCCCTCTACACTGTCCCCATCAAACAGTCCCAGGACAGGTACAGCACGGGGTTAGATACAGAGTAAAGCTCCCTCTTCACCGTCCACATCAAACAGTCCCAGGACAGGTACAGCACGGGGTTAGATACAGAGTAAAGCTCCCTCTACACAGTCCCCAATCAAACACCCCCAGGACAGGTACAGCACGGGGTTAGATACAGAGTAAAGCTCCCTCTACACCGTCCCCATCAAACACTCCCAGGACAGGTACAGCACGGGGTTAGATACCGCATAAAGTTCCCCCTCTCAATCTCACTATGTTCCCCCTCTCACTCTCTCCCTCTCACCCTCTCTCTTTCTCTCACTCTCAATCTGAATCTCTGTCACCATCTCTCTCTGTCTCACTCACTTTCAACCTCTCCATTTCTCTGCCACTCTCTTTCTGAATCTCTGCCTCTCTCTCTCTCCCTCTCTCTCTCTCCCGCTATTGAACAGTTTAACCTACGTTCACTGGGGGCTGTTGTGTTGTTTTTGATGTGTCTCGTATTCGTGTAGTCGCCGTCCTGCTCCATAGTTTGTGTCTGAGGGGTTTCTCTCCTCCGTTCGTGCCCTGTCTGCTTCTCCCTCTCTCTCTCTCAGATGCGTCTCAGTCTTTCCTCAGACTCGATGTCAGGGCGAAAACTTCCACAAAACTGTTTCTGCTTCTTGGTTCCATTTCTCAATGACACTTCCCCTGAGATCAGAATGAGAGGTTGGTTGTACTGACTCCAGGGGCAGCAGTCCCTCTATCTCAACCTCTCTCAGCATCTTTCTCTCTGTCTCCCCATCTCTCAATCTCTCTCACCATCTATCTCTCTGTCCCTCTCTCTCAATCTCCCTCACCCTCTCTCTCTCTGTCCCTCTCTCCCTCACCATCTATCTCTCTGTCCCTCTCTGTCAATCTCCCTCACCATCTCTCTCTCTCTCTCTCAATCTCTCTCATTGTCTCTCTCTCTATCTCTCGCACTCTCAATCTCTCACTGTCTTTCTCTCTGTCTCTCTCAGTCACAATCACTCTCACCATCTCTCTCTGTTTCTCTCACTGTCAATCTCTCTCACCATATCCCACTCTGTCTCTCTCGGTATCAATCTCTCTCAGTCTCTCTCTCTCAATCTCTCTCACCGCCTCCCTCTCTGCCTTTCACACTCTCAATATCTCTCTCCATTTCTCTATCTCTCTCTTTCTCAATCTCACTCCCCATCTCTCTCTCCCTGTCTCTCTCTCTCTCTGTCTGACTGTCTGCATCTCTTTTTCATTCCTTTTCTCTCTCTCTTTGTCTCAGATGCTCTCTCATTTTCAGTTTATTTCTGTCTTTCTGACACTCACTCTCTCTCTCTCTCTTGACCTCTTTTTCTGTCCCTCCATCTGTCCCCCAACCCCTCAGGCTCTCTCTCAGCCTCTCTCTCTCTCTCTCTGTCTCTCCCTCTCCCCCTCTCTCTCTCTCTCTTTCCCTCTATTGAACAGTTTAACCTCCGTTCACTGGGGGCTGTTGTGTTGTTTTTGATGTGTCTCATATTCATGTATTCGGTGTCCTGCTCCATGGTTTGTGTCTGAGGGGTTTCTCTCCTCCGTTCCTGTGCTGTCCGCTTCTCTCTCTCTCACTCAGATGTGTCTCAGTCTTTCCTCAGACTCGATGTCAGGGCGAAAACTTCCTCAAAACTGTTTCTGCCTCTTTGTTCCATTTCACAATGACACTTCCCCTGAGATCAGAATGAGAGGCTAGTTGTACTGACTCCAGGGGCATCAGTCCCTCTCTCTCAATCTCTCTCACCATCTCTCTCTGTCTCCCTCTCTCTCAATCTCTCCCACCATCTCTCTCTCTGTCCCCCTCTCACACCATCCCTCTCACCATCTCTCACTCTCAATCTCTCTCACTATCTCTCTCTCAGCCTCAATCTCTCATCATCTCTCTCTCTCTCCCTCTCAATCTCTCTCATCGTCTCTCTCTGTGCCTCTCTGTCTCAAGCTCTCTCAACCACCTCTCGCTCTGTCTCCCTCTCTCACAATCTCTCTTGCCATCTCTCTCTGTCCCTCTCTCTCAATCTCTCACCATCTTTCTCTCTGTCTCCCTCTCTCTCAATCAACCTCACCATCTCTCTCTCTGTTTCTCTCACTCTCAATCTCTCTCACCAACTCTATATCTGTGCCCCTCTCACTCAATCTCCCTCACCATCTCTCTCTCTGTTTCTCTCACTCTCAATCTGTCTCACCATCTCTCTCTCTTTCTCCCTCTCTCTCAATCTCTCACCATCTCTCTCTCTCTGTCTCTTCCTCTCTGAATCTCCCTCACCATCTCTCTCTCTGTTTCTCTCACTCTCTCTCACCATATCCCTCTCTGTCTCTCTCGGTCTCAATATCTCTCACCATCTCTTTCTCTCTCGGCCTCAATATCTGTCACTATCTCCCTCTCTCTGTCTCTCTCAGCCAGAGTCTCTCTCACCATCTCTGTCTCTCTCACTCTCACCATCTCTCTCTCTCTCAGCCTCAATATCTGTCACTCTCTCCCTCTCTCTGTCTCTCTCAGCCAATCTCTCTCACCATCTCTCTCTCTGTGTCTCTCACTCTCAATCTCTCTCACCATCTCTCTCTCTGTCTCCCCCACTCTCAATCACCCTCACCATCTCTCTCCATGTCTCTCTCTTTCTCACTCTCTCTCACTATCTCTCTCTCCCTGTCTCTCTCTTTCTGACCGCCTTCTTTCTTTCCATTCCTTTTCTCTCTCTCCTTTTCTCTTGGTTTCTCTATAATTTTCATAATTTGCAACCCTACCCCATTTTCTCTCTCTCTCTCTCTCCCTCTATTGAACAGTTTACTACGTTCACTGGGGGCTGTTGTGTTGTTTTTGATGTGTCTCATATTCGTGTAGTCACCATCCTGCTCCATAGTTTGTGTCTGAGGGGTTTCTCTCCTCCGTTCCTGTCCTGTCTGCTTCTCTCTCTCTCTCTCAGATGTGTCTCAGTCTTTCCTCAGACTCGATGTCAGGGCGAAAACTTCCACAAAACTGTTTCTGCTTCTTGGTTCCATTTCTCAATGATACTTCCCCTGTGGTCAGAATGAGAGGCTGGTTGTACTGACTCCAGGGGCAGCAGTCCCTCTATCTCAACCTCTCTCAGCATCTTTCTCTCTGTCTCCCCATCTCTCAATCTCTCTCACCATCTATCTCTCTGTCCCTCTCTCTCAATCTCCCTCACCATCTCTCTCTCTCTCAATCTCTCTCACCGTCTCTCTCTCTATCTCTCGCACTCTCAATCTCTCACTGTCTTTCTCTCTGTCTCTCTCAGTCACAATCACTCTCACCATCTCTCTCTGTTTCTCTCACTGTCAATCTCTCTCACCATATCCCACTCTGTCTCTCTCGGTATCAATCTCTCTCACTATCTCTCTCTCAGTCTCTCTCAATCTCTCTCACCATCTATCTCTCAATCTCTCTCACCCCCTCCCTCTCTGCCTTTCACACTCTCAATATCTCTCTCCATTTCTCCATCTCTCTCTTCTCAATCTCACTCCCCATCTCTCTCTCGCTGTCTCTCTCTCTCTCTGTCTGACTGTCTGCATCTCTTTTTCATTCCTTTTCTCTCTCTCTTTGTCTCAGATGCTCTCTCATTTTCAGTTTATTTCTGTCTTTCTGACACTCACTCTCTCTCTCCCTCTCTTGACCTCTTTTTCTGTCCCTCCATCTGTCCCCCAACCCCTCAGGCTCTCTCTCACCCTCTCTCTCTCTCTCTCTGTCTCTCCCTCCCCCCCCCCCACCCTCTCTCTCCCTCTATTGAACAGTTTAACCTCCGTTCACTGGGGGCTGTCGTATTGTTTTCGATGTGTCTCATATTCATATAGCCGGTGTCGTGCTCCATTGTTTGTGTCTCGTGGATTTCTCTCCTCCGTTCCTGTCCTGTCTGCTTCTCTCTCTCTCTCAGATGTGTCTCAGTCTTTCCTCAGACTCGATGTCAGGACGAAAACTTCCTCAAAACTGTTTCTGCTTCTTGGTTCCATTTCTCAATGATACTTCCCCTGTGGTCAGAATGAGAGGCTGGTTGTACTGACTCCAGGGGCAGCAGTCCCTCTCAATTTCTCTCACCCTCTCTCTCTCTGTCTCCCTCTCTCTCAATCGCTCTCACCATCTATCTCTCTGTCTCTCTCTCTCAATCTCCCTCACCATCTCTCTCTCCCTCTCTCTCAATCTCTCTCACCATCTCTCTCTCTGTCTCCCTCTCTCTCAATCTCTCTCACCATCTATCTCTCTGTGTCTCTCTCTCAATCTCCCTCACCATCTCTCTCTCCCTCTCTCTCAATTTCTCTCACCCTCTCTCTCTCTGTCTCCCTCTCTCTCAATCTCTCTCACCATCTATCTCTCTGTCTCTCTCTCTCAATCTCCCTCACCATTTCTCTCTCCCTCTCTCTCAATCTCTCTCACCATCTCTCTCTCTGTCTCCCTCTCTCTCAATCTCTCTCATCATCTATCTCTCTGTCTCTCTCTCTCAATCTCCCTCACCATCTCTCTCTCTCCCTCTCTCTCAATCTCTCTCACCATCTCTCTCTCTATCTCCCTCTCTGTCAATCTCTCTCACCATCTATCTCTCAATCTCTCTCACCCCCTCCCTCTCTGCCTTTCACACTCTCAATATCTCTCTCCATTTCTCCATCTCTCTCTTCTCAATCTCACTCCCCATCTCTCTCTCGCTGTCTCTCTCTCTCTCTGTCTGACTGTCTGCATCTCTTTTTCATTCCTTTTCTCTCTCTCTTTGTCTCAGATGCTCTCTCATTTTCAGTTTATTTCTGTCTTTCTGACACTCACTCTCTCTCTCTTGACCTCTTTTTCTGTCCCCCCATC